>NC_092811.1:48424713-48729713 GCF_040954645.1 Diabrotica undecimpunctata
ATATTAATGGCCGCGTTCAGCAGACGGAGCAGCTACCGCTCCTCTACTTCCGAACCCATCGGTAAGCGCTGGACCAAACGTCATAAGTCAAAACCTGCTGGATTCCCCTACCGCTACCTTATCTGTCAATGTCAAATAATTTGTCATTTTAAAATTTAAATATTTTGTTTACGTTTGTGAGTAGATTGCCAATTTAGCTTGACTTTTAAATATTATTTAACTTTACGTCACATTCATATAATTGGGACCGTGCAAGTTCGGAAGAGCGACACCTGGTGTCGTAAATCAGCAAAATTTACTGCGCTTTCATGTTAGATCGAGGTTACCGGATAAATGTCAAGGACGTAGCCCCAAAAAAAATAAGAAGAAAAGTAAGATTGAGGTTATGTCGGTATGTTATTAAAAGGTAAACGTTGTATGTAGTGTAAATACAAATAAATATATAGCATTACTGATAATATGGATGCAATAATAAAAACTGGATTTGAGAAAGTAAATCACCAAATAACTTTTCAACCAAGCACTGAGTCAAAGAGAAAAGCTTTAGTAGTGGCAAATCATGTTAAGAATGTGGAAGAATTAAGCAAAGCTATGTAATACAAGCAAGTGTAATTAGACAAACTTCAGTCACATCTGAGCCATATGATGCAAAACTATATGTAAGTTACTGTTTATTAAATGTTCTATATTTTTTCAAAAAGTGTTCAATTCCAGTATTTAATGGTTTATTCCTTTTGCTTTAGATTGATGGTAAAAGATTGATTACAGATGTGTCTTGTAATTGTGTGTACAATAAAAGTAAAAAGTGCAAGCATGTTGCAGCTCGGATTTATTTTATAAATAATAAAGAAAGTTTATCCAAGACAGATCATGTACAGCAGTGGGGTAAACCCAGTGTACGTCAATTAGCAAAAGAAAAGTACTCGAAGGGCAAGTTCTTTTATGTAATGAGAACGAAAGCTAAAAAGCCAAAGATAATTTCAAAATCATGTGATGATATTGATACAATATTAACCTTAAAAAACCCTTCACCATTAAAATTAATCTGTGCAAGTATGAATTTAGATGACAGTGAATGTGCAATTGCGAATTTACTCACAAAATTAACAAAAGATGTTGAAAGAAACTTAAAATTAGAAGAACGTCATGTTTGCATAGAAAATCTACTGTTTTTTGCAGCAGAATATCCAGTATATTCAATTGATCGTGATATTTCTAATAATTTAGAAGACTTTTATAAAAATCATATATTTTTGTGCAGTGAAGATATTTTAAAGCTATCTTGTGATACTCTTGGACAATCAAAAGATAAAAATTGGTTGCTAGCTAGAAAAAAAGAATATCAGCAAGTAAAAATGCTCATGAAATGAAGTGTAGAAAAACAAAAACTCTAGAGAAATTATTATCAGATATGATTTCTGACAAAACATTTTCGTCGAGATTAACAAAATATGGACAAATTAATGAATCTAATGCAAGAGAACTGTATGAAAGGCAGTTCAATGTACAAGTAATTCAAACTGGATTAACTGTCAGTATGTTCCAACCTGGCTAGGTGCAAGTTTTGATGGTGTTGTTGTTAAGAACGGTATTATTTTAAGAATAGTAGAATTTAAGTGCCCTGGAAGCTGTGAGGAAAAACCCATTGTTGTTGGAAGAAAATCTAATGTCCCATATTTAAAATATCAAAGTGGATGTTTTTGGTTAAGCAAAAGTCACATGTACTACACACAGTGTCAAATTCAAATGTACATTAGTGACCAAAGCATCTGTGATTTATTTTTGTGGTCCCCAGAGGGTAGTTATTGTGTACCAGTTTATCGTGACAAGACATTTATCAAAGCTGTTGTGCTCCAGTGTGAAAGTTTTTATTTTATGCACTACTTACCTGAAGTGTACAAAATATTAAATAAAACAGGACAATCAAAAGATAAAAATTGGTTTCTAGCTAGAAAAAAAAAGAATATTAGCAAGTAAAAATGCTCATGAAATGAAGTGTAGAAAAACAAAAACTCTAGATAAATTATTATCAGATATAATTTCTGACAAAACTTTTTCTTCGAGATTAACAAAATATGGACAAATTAATGAATCTAATGCAAGAGAACTGTATGAAAAGCAGTTCAATGTACAAGTAATTTAAACTGGATTCACTGTCAGTATGTTCCAACCATGGCTAGGTGCAAGTTTTGATGGCGTTGTTGTTAAGAACGGTATTATTTTAAGAATAGTAGAATTTAAGTGCCCTGCAAGCTGTGAGGAAAAACCCATTGTTGTTGGAAGAAAATCCAATATCCCATATTTAAAATATGAAAGTGGATGTTTTTGTTTACCTGCAACAATAAAAATACATATTGACACATTTTGTTCTAGATTTTATCCAATAATGAAAATGAAGAAGAGCCACAAACGGAAATACAGGATGAATTCAGTTTTTCTGCAGTTGAAAGTGAGCCTGTTGATAGCAATACAGATGTGTCAATCCAAACTCCAAAAAGCATCTTCACAATGTCGCTCTCGACGAAGCCAAAAGCGCAAAATTGTGACAAATGATGATATAAGTGCCATAAACAATGCAATAGATAAACTGGACAAAGTATCAAAACAAAATCAAAAGTCTTCGGGAGATGAATTTGATGCATTTGCTCAACTGATTGCTATTCAGCTAAGACGTTCCTGAATGCAAGGACAGCAAAAAATGCAATCGATGGTCAATGAAGAACGCGTAAAGGTTATGTTAAATACAACAATACTTCATCCCACTCCCCGAACAGTGGCTACAGTACTCGGAAATTTGGCAAAATTCAGCACCAGCATCACCTGAATTTGTAGAAGAATCTACTCTATCTTCTGCTGCGGAAGAAACATCTGACATCATCCACCTAGCCTTTGCTAATATATAAATACGTACAAATGATTTGTTTTGTAGAAAATATGCGTTATGTTAACAATATGTTTTGGTTTAATTATGTTTAATACACTAATCCCTAGTCACCCCGGGTGGGAGGACGGCCGAGTAACCGTCCGCTAAGACGAAAGTCTTTTATTTTTTACCACGACACTGGAAAAAAAAAGTATAAATAGAGTGTAAGCGTAGGACAATATACATGTAGATGCAAGATATTGAAAATTCCATATTTAGTGAAAATTGTGAGAAATTATTGTCGCAGGTATGTCTGATATTAGTGATATTGATATAAATTTTGATAAACCGTTTTTAACTCAAAATCCATTTAAAAATCAACAACATGTTCCTGAGGGACAATTAAGATTAAAAAGATGTACTATGTATTGTGCATCTTGGAGATGTAAAGATGAAACACAAAATCCTAATAAATCTTCAAGAATAATTCTTCCACAAGTTGATAATGATGATAATACTGATTTAGATTATGGACTTGAACGAAGCCTCTCAGAATTCAAGATGGCGACCATTGATTTGCAGGATAGTATTTGCGGCAATGACTTTTACTGTTGTAATCAGTTTTATTATATACATACTGATTTCGATGCGGACGAATCAAAGGACCTCATCGTATGTTACGAATGTTTCGACCGAAAAGCAGTTCCCTTTAGATTGAGCCGTGGAATATTGAAGTTATATATAGATTATATGGACAAAGAATAGAAAAAGAAACTAGAACAAAAATAGGTGAATACCAACATGGATTCAGGGAAGGTAAGTCAACAATAGATGCAATACATATTGTAACGCAAATCGTCGAAAAAAGTTACGAGCACGGAATAGATCTACATACACTGTTTATTGACTACAAGCAAGCTTTTGACAGTGTAATAAGGGAGGAGCTAATTAAGGATATGAATCAATTAGGCATCCAAGAAAAACTAATAAGTCTCACGAAAATGACGATGAAGGAATCCAAGGCACGAATCTTAACAAGGGAAGGCCCGTCAGATGAAGTACACATGGAGGTAGGTGTCAGACAGGGAGACTCCCTGTCAACAACATTATTTAACATTGCCATAGAGGGGGCAGTAAGAGCAGCCAAAATTATGGGAACGATTATCGAATCTTCAGCCCAACTGATAGCGTATGCAGACGATATTGCACTGGTTACTAGAGATTTAAAAACCATGCAGAACATAATATTAATACTAGATAAAGAAGCAAAGAAGAGAGGGCTAGTAATAAACCAAAGCAAAACGAAATACCTCAAGTGTTCAAGAGAGAATACGAACATAGAGAAAGAAATTAAGCTTGGTGCATATACATTTGAAAGAGTACACCGTTTCAAATACCTGGGAGTGATGGTGAATGACCGAAATGATAGAACGGATGAAATAAATGAACGCATCCTACTGGGTAATAAAACCTACTGGAATTACCAAAAATTCCTGAAAGAAAAGTACATTAGTAAGAAAACCGAATTAAAAATTTACAAGACTGCAATCAGGCCAGTGATCACCTATGGTGCAGAGACTATGTGCCTAACACAAAAAGATGAAATGAGGTTGGAAACCCTAGAGAGAAAGATAATTCGACGAATAATGGGACCGGTAAGAATAAGTGTAGGCGAATTTAGAAGATTAACCAATGAAGAAATTAAAGAAGTCATCGAGGGTGAAGACATAATCAAGTTCGTGAAAACGCAAAGGCTCAGGTGGCTAGGACACACAGAAAGAGCTAACCCAGACTCTACCCTAAAGCGAATAACTGGATGGAGACCAACAACAAAGAGACCAAAGGGGAGACCCAAAACAAGATGGAGAGATCAAGTCTTAGGAGACATAAAGAAGCTGAGAATCTACAATTGGAAGGAGCGCTGTAAGGACCGGAAAGAATGGAGGAAAATTGTAGACAGGGCCAAGTCACACACGCTGCTATAATAATAAAAAAAAACAACAGCGGACTGATTCTCCGCAATAAATAAATCAGAGAGCCCAAAAGGGCGGCAAACACTCCGCCAGGAGTGAATAAGCCATGATGATGATGATATAGATTATATTCATTTACATAGTGAACAGCATGCTCATTGTCACCTTTGTCGTTATGATTGTATAAATTATTCGCCATGTCCATTAATATTAAATTATAAATATTTTAATCAAACACCATATTTTTCGATTGATCCAAATTTTCAATTAATAGATTTAGCTATTGATTCTGTATTGCCTGAGGTGGATGAAATTTTAACAGAAGTATATAACAGTTCTAATAATGTATATAATAGTAGTGTTGAAATGAATGGCTTTAATATATTAAATATTTAATTACAGATTTTTCAAGAACAAGACTATCCCAGATTTGATAATGGATCCATCAGAATTGAACGATCAACAGGACTCACTGATGACATTCTTCGAATTAATGTGGCCAGTAATGGGTTAATGGGTAAAGACCGAACGACTATTTCTTCTATCGGCACAAGAAGCTATTTTGAGAAAGGATCTAACCTCGAAGAAGTTGTTTATGATCCTGATGGAATCTTGGAAAACTTGGATAGAGCAATTGAGGAAAACATCAACGTTTCAGAAATCGACGATTACATTCTCCGAATTCGAACAAGCATTAAGGGAAACAGACTTATACACGACGTTATTCCAGATATCTCTCTCGAAACCGCAAACGAGTATCTTAGAAAGTGTTTGGCAAAGAAATATACTGGAGGACTCTTCATTTTCGCTTTCCATACCGACCATGCCCACGTCGTCCACGATTGTGGATACAGTGGAAACAAATGTAGATGCTGTAGATTTAGCTGGCTCCCGTACAAACGATTTTCTCGAAAGTTTTATAAGCAGATCATTTTCAACGCCAAGTACTACTACAATATCACAAAATATCTGTGTAAATCACCCCGATCAATACTACATCTTGAAATCGGAGGGCGAAAGTGGAGAGTTCCTAGTGAAGTTGGAAATTTATCGTACAAAAGATATTGCGAACTTAGACAAATCGCAATGGTGGAGGGAAGCGAAGAGTCGGATTTCTTTTCTGATTCCGAATCGTGCGGACAATCTATTTTCATTAACTCAGCAAATAAACGAAGAGGCAATCCGCAGAATATCGGAACTTCCAAACGTTTCAAAAGAAGTTCGGAAGAAAAACTCTTGGCGTGGCTCCACAAATATCCGACAAGCCCCTTATTAGGAATAATTGGCAGTTCGGTTTGGCTAAATTCGGAATGGAAATTTATGATGTCTGGAGATAGTCTTGTAAAGTCTGTTTTTAATGTGTTTGGTCATTTTTTCTTGGATAAAACTGTTTTAGATATATATAATTATACTTTAACCAATACACCATTATATTGTGCCCTTAAACTATACACTAATAAAAAAGATAGAGCCCGAACAGAGAAAGGTGATGATAAAACCAAATCTGACGATACTACCTTAGTCTTTGCAGTAGATGTTCAAGCTGTTTTATTATCACCAAGGTTACAAGCTTCATCTACCTATTACAAAACAAAATTAAAGGTTCATAATTACACTATGTATAATTTAAAAACGAAGAAAGCCACATGCTATATTTGGCACGAGAGTAACGGCGGTTTAGACAGTAATGTTTTTGCATCCATTTTGGTTCAACACCTTGAAGCTGATATAAATCAATGTAATCCGTCAAAAATAGTGATATGGGGCGATGGATGTGGGTACCAGAATCGATCTGTTACCATATCAAATGCTTTGTTACAACTGGCAATTCACAAGCAGGTTACAATACAACAAAAGTATCTGGAGGTCGGTCATACGAAAATGGAGGTTGACTCGATTCATAGCAGCATAGAAAAAAAATTACCCAGGCGTCGAGATATTTTTGTACCGGCAGACTATGTTAATATTATAAAATCCGCTAGACAGATCCCAGAACCCTACAACGTTGTTTATCTTAATTATGCAGACTTCAAAAATGTTGTTGTGGAAAGATACACCAGTATTAGACCTGGAAATAAAAAAGGTGATCTATGTGTTAGTGATCTCGTGGGACTTCACTATGACTCCGTGGAACGGGTAATAAAATATAAACCTGATTTTAGCATGGAATGGGCAGATTTACCTAGAAGACCTAAACATTTGAACATCTTATCAAATAAAACACCCTTATATCAAGCACCATTACCAATAGAAACTACAAAATTTGTTCATTTACAAGAAATGAAACCATTAATACCAGGTGATCATCACCAATTTTATGATACCTTACCACATGGATGCTTAAATACAACTACCTGTTTGCATATTAAATCTTTTCGTTAAAACTTTTTTTATAAAACTTTTTACTTACCACTGTTTTTGTAAAGTGAAATAAAATTTGAAATTTGTTTTAGTTTATGTTAATATTACCCACAGCTAAACTTTTTATTTGCACATGTTTTGTAATAAGGAAAAATTAATTCTATTTATTTTCCTTTCTCTTATTCTTTGGGTTTATTTTAACTTGGACTACCTCATTTGCAATAGGTTCTATGTCAGATGCCTTACCTATATGTGTAATATCTATTTACTGCAATACGTTCTATGTGGTCCTAACTCTTTCCACAATAATGTCTTAAAGATAGGTTTTATTATTTTCAATATATCCCAAAAAGCAAGATAATTATACCATACAATAATATAACAGTTTTGAAGAGTTTTCCAAATATCACGTTTTTAGCCCCTCCTGAAAATTCTTAATTTTTGACATAGGACGTATTGCCGTATCACCGACGATTTGTAGCAGATGATATTGCTTTAAACTTTTGTTTTGGTTGTTTTGAACGTTTCTATGCCGTACTTAAATCAAAAAGTAAATGCTATGGCTATGAACAGATTGTTAGTAGGGATGAACATTAGCAGGGAGGAAAAAGTGCAAATTGTTGTCTGGCATGTGAATGGGTTATCAGACAACATGATTAGACAACAATTTGTAAATATGTTTCCAAATAGGCCGGCTCCAGCACGATCAACAATTCAGTCTATTATACGTAATTTTTTTACTTATGGATCCGTGTTCACTCCAAGAGGAGTTCGTAGACGAAGGGAGGTAAATCCAGATTTGGAACTAAGGGACACTTTGATTTGTGCAAGTATTGAGCAAAATCCTACCCAATCAACATCTCGTCTCGGAGAACAATATGGAATTTCAAGATTTAGAGTAGGTAAAATTTTGAAAAGACATGGATACCGTCCCTATAAACTTCATAAATCCAACGAACAATTCCCTGGGGATCAATATAGACGTTTAGAATTTTGTCAAACTGCAATGGAAATGTCACATCAAGATGAACATTTTTTAGAGAACGTTTTGTTCACCGATGAATGTACGTTTTCATTGCAGGGCCGTCACAATTCAATGAATGCTCGGTATTGGTCTCGAGGAAATCCTCGTCAGATTTATATCGCTCGTACCCAGCGTCCTCGAAAAGTAAATGTTTGGGGAGGCATAATAGGGAATCATGTCATTGGTCCATTTTTTATAGACGGTATGTTGACTGGGCGGAAATACTTGGAACTTCTGCAAAATCAATAATAATAATTCTCGCATCGTCAGTGAATATCTCAGTGCGACTTTTCCTAATCGATTGATTAGTGGCCACGGAGATATTTTTTGGCCTGCAAGATCACCTGATCTTTCACCTTGTGATTTTTTTAAGTGGGGATATATCAAGTCCAAGCTATATGGAATTGAAGACGATAGGCCTAATTCTCTCCAAGAATTAAGAGAAAAGATCTCTGATTCAATGAGAGGTATTAGTCCAGAAACATTAACTAATGTTAGACGAAACTTTTATAATAGATTGGGTTATTGTTCTGCTGCTAATGGAGGCTTATTTGAACATTGTAAATACATTTCATTAGAATAATTTTTTTTTATTTTTATAGAATTTCTACCTATTTAAATATTTTTGGAAGTACATTTATTTAGAACGTTCTTTTATGGTTGAAGAATTATTACTTTATTTTCGAAAGTATGACATTGTTTTTTCAATAAGATTTTGAATAAGAAAACCACATGTGGGTTTTGAACTCTAATCGTCTGCAACGTCTTTGTCGAATTCTTACCACTAATCCACGAAGGATAGTGATTATTCCGTGACAAGAGTGTATGAAACTCCTCACATCATAATAGAAATTATTCTTGGTTAATAATTTAAAACTTTAGATTAAATAATTACTATTAATTAAATTATTTTATTCACATTTTTGCTTTATTGTGGTCAATTAGTTTTTACTTTATGTGAAATTAAAAAATGGAAATACGTCACACATACGTTACACATAATAATTATGACCGAGGTGATTTAGCTCGAAGCTAACGTCTAAAGGTGTGAGACTATCGATTTATAATGTTAATTATGGGTTTCTACCGATTATTTCCCACCTCTACTACTTTCATCTCTTTTTATTTCACAACGCATTATATTTTCTATCTTTTGCGTTATTTTGCCGGTGCTTAAGGCACTCATCACTGTATATATATATATATATATATATATATATATATATATATATATATATATATATATATATATATTATGATGGATATGCTCCCAGATTTTATTGTCTACCTAAAATACATAAGCCCACATTGAGCATGAGGCCAATTGTTTCCTCCATCAATTCACCAAACACTAATATTTCTAAATTGTTAACTGACATTTTATCTAAATCTTATAATTATAATAACAACTTTAATATTGTTGATTCTTTTCATTTTAGTGAATTTATTAATAATTTTGAACTTCCACAAGGCTACATTTTAGTGAGTTTTGATGTGGTATCTCTTTTCACTAATTTACCTCTATCCAGTGTTATTACCTCCTTAAGAAATCACTGGAACTCCATCCAACCTAACTGTCCTGTATCCTGGGATGTATTTGCAAAACTTTTGCAATTAATATTTGACACTATTTTTTTGGTCTGAGATTTTCTCGGAAAGAGATACTTGCAGCAAAATATTATGTCAAAGATGAGTTAGACATGTCTATTGACCGTGAAGAAAATGTCATCAGTGATCATGACTACAATTGTGGTAATGTTGATACCTCCATACTTACTTTTATTTTAAAAATATGGAATTGACAAAATCATGGTAAATGTGATTGGTTACTATTAACCATTATTTTGTATGTATTACTGTTGTTTTAGTTGCATCAACTTCTCAAGAAACTCCTGAAGTGGTATATGGGCAAACACCAGATAAGGAAACTGTTAATGAGGGTCCCATCAAAACACTCAATGATGAAACTGCTGAAGAAGGTCCCAGCAGCAGGAAACAAATAAGGTAAATATACGTAATATCGACAGTGCCCTGAATATCGACAGCTTCGTAGCTGCGATGTGATAAATTTAATAAAGTAAGACTTGTATATATGACAGCAAACTGATTTAAATTTTGACCAAAACTGTACATTTCAGTGGTCTATTTTAATATTTTTATTTGCTGTGGTGGTCAAACTGGCATTTCCGGTGTCTTGTCAAAGTCCCATCATTTCAAGTTCAACCGTCGTGGTTGTAAGTTACTGTTGTGATCGCTTAGAATACAGGTAAAGTATAACTACTTATATTCAGAAAATCAAAAAAAAACATATGTTATACTTGTTTATTTATGTTTGTACATGTTTATATTTTAATCTTTATAATTGAAAATTGTCTTTAGTAATGTATTTATTGCCAAAAATGTTATTTTTGGTAGTGTCGGTATTAGGTACATCCATTTTTTACGTTGTACCGAGAATCGACATTACTGTCGGTATAAGGGACAAACATTAAAATTATTCACCTTTCCCTCACATAAATATAAATGACATAAGGCTATCCTTTTTTGTATACGATATTAGAGAATTGATTAAATATCAATGTGAGGTTGTATCGACACCAACTTTTAATGAGCCCTGACATGCTAACAACCTTTTAAAACTGGTGTCGGTCCTATGTTCAGAATAGTAACGATAATAGGTACAATGATTTTTCTTCTTTTCAGATTAGAATTAAAGGCAACGATTATCAACATGAATCCAAAAAGCAGGCTTCTTTATTCAGAAGAGGTAATGGATAATGCTATACAAGCCGTAAGAAACGGAATGTCGCCATTTAAAGCACATAAAACTTTTAATGTTCCACGAACAACATTATTGGACAAGTTACATGGTAGATCACCTCAAGGAAGAAAAATTGGAGCTGAAACTATTTTAACAGGCGAAGAAGAAAATATATTAGTGAAATGGATGATGACCACAGCCGAACAAGGGTTTCCCGCAACCAAACTCCAGTTGATTGATAGCGTACAAATTTTAATCAAAAACCTGAAAAGAGAAAATCCTTTCAAAGATGGAAGACCAGGAAGACATTGGTTTGAGGGTTTTATGAGACGCCATCCTGAATTAACCAGAAGGATTTCCCAAAATTTAACAAATGCTCGTGCTAACGTCACAGAAGAAAAAATAAGAAAATGGTTTATGGGGATCAACAGCTACCTTTTGAAAAATAATGTCTTACATGTCACGAATGAACCACAACGGGTCTTCAATTGCGATGAATCAGCATTCTTTCTTAGCCCTAAAAACGACAAAGTTTTGGTAAAAAAGGGTGAAATAACCGTATATTCATTTATCAATAATGATGAGAAAGAATGCTTAATGACACTTCTCACCTGTAATGCAGCAGGCCAATTCGCCCCTCCAATAATTGTCTACAATTATCAAAGAGTGCCAAGAAACATAGTTGAAAACGTTCCTGCAGGTTGGGGTATAGGAAGATCTGACAATGGTTGGATGACAGGGGAAACTTTTTTTGAGTACATAGCAAATGTTTTTCACCCTTGGCTTATGAAAGAAGAAGTGCCATTACCAGTTATTTTATTTTTTTGACGGCCATTCTTCACACCTCACCTTAGCTGTAAGTGAATTCGCTTCCAAGAATGGAATCATTTTAATTTGCCTTTTAGCAAATTCGACGCATATCTTACAGCCTTTAGATGTTTCTGTACTTCGCCCCATGAAAGCTGAATGGAAAAAAGTAATTTATCAGTGGCGGATAGAACATCAGGGAGACAGATTAAGCCGAGAACATTTTGCTTCTTTGTTGGAAAAAACGATATCTCGAATGACAAATATTCCAGATGCAATAAAAAGTGCCTTTAGAACTTGTGGATTGGTTCCATTTAATCCAAATAATATTAATTATGCCAAATATTTCAAAACTGTCCAAACACCCGCAAAACATCAATCATCAGGCGATGAAGAAACCAAAGGATTTTTAAGATTTTTGGAAGGTGAAATTGATAACAAATTGAATACATTCATGTCATCTGGAGAAACCTGGAGTGGTATTAAAGAAGATACCAGCCTTTTTAACCTGTGGAAAACTTTGAAACGGCGCTGTAGTGATCCTGAAACGAACCATTTAATTCAAGTTGTTACGGCTAATAATCAAAGCGAGATTGACATAACTGGATTAATTGATATGTCGACTCTTAATATAGATGGAGTAACTGAAGTGGGTGTTGTTCCTGAAAATTCTATTTTAGACAGTAATGATAATCCTTCTGTGATAGTCGTTGCTAATCATGAATCAATTCCTGACAGCACAGTGGTTCAAGCAATCATCCATAGAGATGAAAGTTTAACCACTTCTGAGAGCGAGAAAAACAATGATGAACTTACAAGTCCATCCCCAGCAAACGTAATTATAGAAAATTTAGATCAAAATGCACCGATTTGGAAATCAAAAGAAATCCAAGGATCTACATCACCAATGAAGGAAAACAAGTCAATGTCGGACCCAACAATACCTTCTCCTTTCAAGAACTCTCTATTTTGGCCAGAAACTAAAAAGAAACCGATTGTTGGAAGATTTCGAGAGAAAGTGCCGTCTGTTGCATCATCAATCGAATGGCAGGAATATTACAAACGCAAAGAACAAAAGAAAAATATGGAGATACTTCGAAAAAAGCAATTAAAAACAGAACGTAAACGTAAACAACTAGAAAAAGAACAAGCAATTGCACAAAAGAGAAAAAAACATTGTAAAAAGCCAGTAGATGAAAAGAAGGACAATTCAGACAATGATCGAGATACTTTGCAGGCAACCGAACAGGATTCTTCACAAGAAGAACAAGGACGATTACGTTATTGTCAATTACAATGACCAACTTTTACCTGGTAAGGTAATAGGTAAGGAAGCCGAAGAAGGTGTAAAATATGAGGTTAATCATATGGAAAGGAGAGGATTAAATTGGATCTGGCCCGAAAGAAAAGATATCTTATGGTATAAACAATCGGAAGTCGTAAAAAGAATTAAGGCACCTGAAACAAAAAACAAAAGGGGATTAGATTCTATCAAGGATTTATCTGAATTTTTAAATTAATACTTTTAGGTATCTTATAAGTACTATTAGAATGTTTGTTTAGTTATATGTACACTTATTCAATATATTTTTACTTACTTAAGTACTTAATAGCTGTTTTATTATTGCTTACCTACCTGTCGACAATAGGGTCATATTTATGTCGATAATAAGGACAGATGATTTTAAAAACTGTCGATATAAGGGACAGTCGGGGTTTTCTCAATAAAAATATTTTAATAAAATAAATGGTTGTTTATAATAAAAAAATTGTATATCTACTAAATTTAAAAAACTTAAATAGACCCATTACCACTCGAATAATGGCTTTTCTGTTAAAATTGTAATATTGGTGAGCGATGACAGATAGAAAATTTCTTAAGGTGTCGACATAAGGTACATTTACCTTAGGTGTTTACGAATTAAGCAAACAGTTTCCAGAATATATAAACAGGGAAGAGTTTAAATCTCGTGATTTTTGAAGTAGTTTCTGCAATGTGTTGTTCTTCTGAGGCCAAACAGATATGTTATTACTCTTTTTTGTAATTTAAAAACAACATTAGATTGGGTAGCTGTACTAGAACCCTAAGAAGAATGGCCATATCGAAGAACCAAAACAGATCTTATTGCATGAGGCCCAGGATAATTTCCTACTTAACAAATCAATATGAATGAAAAAGACAGTCAAGATTTGATTTCACTTACAAACCGTCTATGTATCTGTTTATACGTATTTCGCATTAATAAGGCTCATCAGAACAGCTATTCATAGGCGTTCTCAACGTGAAAAATAAATATTTCCTGTCTTTAAGAAGCAACACTAAAATGGCTTCGAAACGGACGCAATAGCGACATCTGATAATAAATCCGTAAAATAGTTTCGAAACACAATTCAGATTTCTGCCTTAATCTGAGCCTTTTAAAAATTGCAAGGCAAAGCAGACGTTGATAAAGATGTTAATAGAGACATGGGGAATCTAAAATTTGCATTCCACGACATGTGTTCTCAACTAAGCAGAAATCATAATTAATGATTTAAAATTATGTTGCTATAACTACAGATTCTTGGACGTTTTGTGTTCAAGAATCATATGTAACAGTTACATGCCATTATCTAAAAAATTTTGAATTGAAATCAAATGTTGTGTCCACAAAACCTTTAGAAAATGGAGTGAATCATACTGCAGAAAATTTAGCTCAAGCGTTAACAGAAATCTTTGAGGAATGGAAACTAACAGAAAAAATAAGCTGTATTGTTACGGACAATGCAGCAAACATGTTAAAAATGTGTGAAATACTAAAGGTAAGACACATACCTTGTTTTGCACACACCCTCAATCTTGTTGTGCAAGAAAACGTTGATTGTGTTAAACCACTTTTAAAGAAGTGTAAGGAAATTGATACCTTTATAAAAACAAACAATGTTGCTATGGAGGTTTTTAAAAAAGAACAGAAAATTATAAATGAAGAATCATATAGTGACTACAAGTTAATTCAAGACGTATCCACAAGATGGAACAGTACTTATTATATGATTGAAAGAATTGTGAAAACAAATGAGGCAATTAATAGAACCCTAATTAAAATAAGGAAAGCTCCACAACCCCTTACTGTGGATGAACTGACTATATTAAATGATTGTATAAATCTCTTAAAATGTTTTGAAGAGGCAACAAAGAAAGTTTCAGGTAAAAACACTTAACAGTTATAGGATGTACATAATATTTAATCAATGTTTTTTTATTTTAGGGAGCAACTTTGTCACGATTTCTTTGATAATTCCAATTACTTTTGGAATCTTCAATTTTTTAAGAGCAACAAATCTCGACATAGAGGAAGGAAAAATATTTTGCAATGAATTGTTAGAGTCTGTAAAGAAAAGATTATTTCCATACGAGACCAGAAGTGCAACAAAAGTAACAACACTTATAGACCCACGGTTCAAAAAAGAAGGGTTTAGGAATACAGAAAATGCAACATCGGCAACTGCATTATTAGAACAAGAAATATATACAGTTTCTCGAAAAGTTGCTGAAGAAGAAAAGCGTGTAAATCCTCAAGAAGATGAATAATGGTCATCTAGCACAGAAAGTGTTAATAAAAAGAGCTCTTCATTGTTTGCTTTTCTAGAAAACAGAATTTCAAACAAAATACGATCCGTTATTGCAGATGTCATTATTACTAAACGACAGTACTTAGAAAGACCGAATGCTGATGAGACTACTGATCCACTTATTTTGGAAGGCAAGTAATATATAAACATTATTTAAATAAATAATCTGTTTTGTTTCATTATAGATAAATGGTACAGAGTTGTTCCCAATTAGTGAATGTGTTGAAACATTTTTAATAATTCCTGCAACTTCTGTTGAAAGTGAAAGAACCTTCAGTGCAGCAGGGCAAGTGGTGACCGAGAGGAGGTCAAAATTGAAAGTTTTCAAATGTAAACAAGTTAACATTTCTTCATAAGAACCTTAATTTATTTTAATTTAAAAAAGTGCTGCTTGTTTGCATGTAACATTGCAAGTGTATTTTTTAGAAAGTAAAATTTTAACAAAAATTCTTAATTGTAATAAATTGGACGATTTTCACATTTAGTCCCATTGAAGGTAGCTACAAAGGAGCCGTGAATTAAATTCACATTACAAATTTTTGACGTTTGACTGTGTTGTCATGTCTTTATAATGTATATGTTGTAGGCTTTAATTACAAATAGAGAAGCTTTCAAAAATACGTTTTTATTATATTATTATATGAATTCTGCAATTTTTTTATTTTTTTATATACAACACAATACGAATAAATACTCGTTTCTTCTCATATTAATTGCAGTTAATTATTACAAATTTTTTGGGCATTTGCCTTTTATAGATAAGCTGGTAGATTTGGCAATCCTCAAATTACCCGTTGCCAGATTGTTACAGATGGTCACCAGATGTCTGTGAAAAGTACCTGAATGTGAATACTATTCTTATTATTCTTTAAAAGAATTTCTTTCTTACTTACTGTTAAATTGTTAACGTTCAGTGTTAGTTTTGAAATCGTTTTATTGGATTTGTTTTCAATTTTGTTTGAATTTAATTTTTTTAAAATGCCAATTAATATTGTGGAACCTCAAATGCTATTCGATGAAGCACAAATGAGGGAAGACAGAATAACTTTAGCGGATTTAGCATTTACTGATAAGTTCCAGTGGTTAGTGTGGTGTGCGTTGCGGCGTCTAATAAAAAATAGCATAATATGCAACTTATGCAATATTAGTAAAAATTTAATAAAGCGAAGCAGCCGCGGAGATGGATATACGTGGTTCTGCAATAGATGTGGTGAGGCAAGTTCCATACGTAATGGATCCTTCTCGCGAAGTAATTTATCGTTAAAGCAGATAGTGACCATTATGTATAGATTTGCCAAAGATTTCACGCAACTACAAATCAGGTAGGAAACTAGGATCAGCGCAAGTGGAACTGTTGTCGATTGGTACAATTTTTGCAGAAAAGTTTGCACTACGTTTTTAGATCATCATCCTGTAGAAATTGGAGGTTTCAATGAGGACGGTCAATCGATAACTGTGGAAATAGACGAATCCTACTTCTTTCACAGGAAGTACCACCGAGGCGCTTTTAGGCCCGGAAAATGGGTTTTTGGAGGTGTCGAGAGAGGTAGTGGGACAGTTTTTATAGAACAGGTGGCAGCAAGGGATGAAGAAACACTTCTGCCCATTATATCCAGATATGTTATTGTTAAAAATATATATCCAGGGAATGAAGTAATATTATCAAAAATAAAGGCAATCCAAAAGAATACTACACGGTAAAGAGTCAAAAAGACAATATGCCACTATGAATGATGAGGGGATTTCATAATTTACAAACGAGTCTCCCTAACAATCTAATCACCAATCATTAAGATTCTATAATAATAACTTTATAATGGCCTTCTAATAATTAAATAATATATTTAAAGTAAAAAGTAAATAAAAAAATACTTTTCCATTTGTTGATTTGGTATATTGAATAAGTTATCAGTTTATGTATTTTGACGTGACAACGTCTTAAATTAGGTTGTGAGGCTCGGAGTCACTCATGAAAAAGTGTAACGCCCGCTCACGTCTGTTACGATGAGTCACCGAACGAGAGAGAGGCCCGCCGGACCGGCGAATGCCTTGCGTCTCTCTCCCACTCAAACATGATCGGTCCGCTGCGCGCGCAGCACTAGAGAATTAGGCGCGTTGAATCGGTGCGTGCTTGTGTCTCTGTCTTTCTCGAGCGTTCTTGGCGTTGGAAAACCGAGAAAGCGTCATAATACAAGTTCACACGTGTGGTTAAAGTATCGTCAGCTGTGTCTGTAGTGAAAATGTGGAGTGCTTAGATTCGTCATTTACAACAACTACAACAATAAAGGTAAATAATTGTACACTAATATTTCATTATCGTAAACTATGATTGATTGATTGTTAGATTTACACAAAAGTTGAGAAACTGAGTTTATAGGTTATGTCATACTATTGACAAATGTTGATAGTGTTAAGTAAATTATTAGTTTAAATCACTCTGCAATCAATCGTAATTCAGTCGATTGAGAAGAAACAGCGCGTTTCAACTGCAAACAACTATTGTGCAATTTAATAATATTCATATCAATAAATATTCTACCGAGAAACAGACGTTGTCACGTAAAATCTTCGCCCGTAAAACCGACTTTACAGGCAACCTATTTTTTTTCCTATTCGATGAAGCACAAATGAGGGAAGACAGAATAACTTTAGCGAATTTAGCATTTACTGATAAGTTCCAGTGGTTAGTGTGGTGTGCGCTGCGGCGTCTAATAAAAAATAGCATAATATGCAACTTATGCAATATTAGTAAAAATTTAATAAAGCGAAGCAGCCGCGGAGATGGATATAAGTGGTTCTGCAATAGATGTGGTGAGGCAAGTTCCATACGTAATGGATCCTTCTCGCGAAGTAATTTATCGTTAAAGCAGATAGTGACCATTATGTATAGATTTGCCAAAGATTTCACGCAACTACAAATCAGGTAGGAAACTAGGATCAGCGCAAGTGGAACTGTTGTCGATTGGTACAATTTTTGCAGAAAAGTTTGCACTACGTTTTTAGATCATCATCCTGTAGAAATTGGAGGTTTCAATGAGGACGGTCAATCGATAACTGTGGAAATAGACGAATCCTACTTCTTTCACAGGAAGTACCACCGAGGCGCTTTTAGGCCCGGAAAATGGGTTTTTGGAGGTGTCGAGAGAGGTAGTGGGACAGTTTTTATAGAACAGGTGACAGCAAGGGATGAAGAAACACTTCTGCCCATTATATCCAGGTATGTTATTGTTAAAAATATATATCCAGGGAATAAAGTAATATTCTTTTTAGAATGATTTTACCGAGAACCATAATTAATTCGGATGGATGGAGAGCGTATGCAAATATCGGTCGCATGGACGGTGGTGTGTTGTTGCCGAGAGGGGGCATTTGGGCCTGTAAGACCCATCGCCGGCTCTCCGGGCTTCTTCCTATCCCCGGAATTGGATCGGGTATTCACTATCTTTGGTTTGTCGCTGGTAGAAAGGTTAAATACTACCGCTGTTATAAATAACAGTTCCAGTGACAAATATCTGTTATAGGTAACGGTTCCAAGGAACAGTTACAAAGTAACAGAGCAAAAATGGAAAACAGATAGGTAAAAATGATCTAAGTATTCCTTGACTTACGGAAGGGATATCTTAGTAAACAATTAAATTAAATGGTATAAAAATATAATGCAAAGAAAAAAAAGTGTTTTTTGACTTACGGAAGAAACAACTTAGGACAGAAATATAGATAAATGAAATATGTAAATGTGAGAGTAAAATATGGAAATATTTCTAAGTGTTTCTTGACTTACGGAAGAAACGACTTAGAGTGGAAAAATAAAATACTCAAAATATAAAACGAGAAATGCAAAAATGAAACAGATTATAGAAATATGTCTAAGTGTTTCTTGACTTACGGAAGAAACAACTTAGAACAGAAAATAAACAAGAGAATTAAATATAGTAAAATAAATGCACAAATATTTATAAGTGTTTCTTGACTTACGGAAAAAACGACTTATAATAGAAAATAAGAAAAATCAAATATAGAAAAGATGTGAAAATATTGCTAAGTGTTTCTTGACTTACGGAAGAAACAACTTAGCATAAAATAGAAAATGAAAGAAACAAATGTATTAAGTATTTTCTTAACTTACGGAAGAACAACTTAGACACAAAATACAAGAAAAATAAACAATCAGTACATGAACAAATATAGATCAATGTAATATCCTAACCTGAAAAGGTCTGAATATACAATAATGCTAAAATAAAAAGGTATACAGAAAATCAGAAATAAAACAATAACTTAGTTGGAACAATAATAGCACCGACTAGGTCTACAGTAGAAGAGGCAAGCTCGACTGATCGATGAGAGAAAATCTACCTGCTTTTATGTAAAACAAATCCTTTGTTTTACGTAGCGAAAGTGGAATTTCCCTGCATCGAATCAATTAGAAATTTGGATTTGGCCAACCTTGGAATTCCCAAGTATTTTGACCGATATCCAAATTCCTTGATGCCTCCGGCACGGCTGTCACGCCTCCGGAGGACAGTGTATGAACATAGGGTTGTTGTTCATCGGCAGCACTTTGTCAATCCGGATGACGACAGTGTTCATACACAGAGTATCGAAAGTGTATGGATGCGGGTAAAGAAAAAGCTACGTAGACAATGCGGAACATCTAGGGAACTATTTCAATCATATATTGATGAGTTTTTATGGGGAGAACGTACAAAAAACAGTAACCAGTTCTTAGAGTTTTTGATTTGCGTTACGGAACAATTTGTAGTTTAGTTAAATTTATTTAGTATGCTAGTCTGCTAAAGAATTGTTTAAAATGAATAGTGTTGCATGTTAGAAATGCCACCGAACCGTCGAAGAAGATACCCACGAAAACCGCAAGTCCAAGCCGCTCCCCACTCTCGCCAATCAAAGATGAGCTACGTAGCTCCTCCTCACCAGCCGACCGCTAACTCCGTTACCGCGACAGCCAACCCCGTGAAAGCTGTTATTTGGTTAATTTGCATAATCCGACCGGCGACGAAGTACAGTGCAATACACTGTTATTCGGGTCGTAAAAGAGCGCGCAAGGGAACTAAGAGCGAGAAGAACTAATAATTTTCAGTTTCAAAGAAAATAAATGGATTAAAAAACGCAGTACTAACGATGATCGCGGCAATACCAAATCTCAACCTGAAAAACCAATTCCCGTCACAGCATTAGCGGTAAAATAAAAACCCAAAAAAAAAACAAACAAAAACCCCTTCCCCGAAGAGGCAGGAGCCTAAAGCGGGGGCTCTCTCTACAGAGAGTAATACGAAACGCATATAATATTAATATATTATAGTGACGTTAAAGTATCGGTGTTGTTATTCTGATAAGTTTTATTCTATTACATTATTACAGTGTTTCCCAAAGTGGGGGTCGCGACCCCCTGGGGGATCGCCATGAGGTACTAGGGGGGTCGCCGAACATTTCCAAAATAAGACAAAAGCACCACTTTGTTAGATCATGTATTTTTATTTTAACAACGCCGTAAATAGAAATTAACAATTAATTATCAAACGAAATATAAAACTAAATAAAGTCCGTAAAAAGAGTAAAACAAAGTCATATATTATAATCTTAATGAGAGCTATGCGCCTGTTTCTGTGAAACTAATCTTTCAAATCTAGGCTGTGTATTTGAGACACACACAATTATATCATTTTTAAGTACGAGACGATTTCTAACTCTTGTTTTAGTGGCAGTCATAGACGAGAAACTTAACTCACACAAATATGATCTTACAAATGGAACCAAACATTTTACAGCTTCACTCGCCAACTGGGGGTATTCCTGTATCTTTTCGGTCCAAAATTGGTCCGAGTTCTGGGAAAAAAAATTGGAGCTTCAACATTCCATCACTTGATATTTCAATAAGTTTTTCTTTCATGTTTATTGGTATTTCAACATGCTGAAAGGAATCGGCTAAAAACGGATTTAGTATCCATCTGCAACTGTCGTAACTGTTTTGAATTTCTTCGGGGAAATAATCACAGAACTGTTGTTTTAAATTGAGCAAAGTAACATGCATGTCAGCAAAAACTTGTTCAAAATTTGTAGCACTGTAATTGGATACATTTTCCATAATTTCCTGAAGGCACTGGAATGAATCGAGTTGTTTTTTGCTAAGTGAGGTCGACCATAAATCGATTTTTCTTAGAAACGCCTTAATTTTATCTGTGGCTGTAATTATATTAATATTGTTCTGAAGCTATTTTCTTGTGGCATTTTAAATTAATTTATATTTAAATGGGAATAAGCCACAATTAAAGGTTAAAATACGTTTATTGACGTTTCAATTTCCACTTCGGAAATCGTTCTCAAAATACAAACATTAGTAAATTTACTAATGTTGAAGATGATATAAATTCTTCAGACAACTCGGACACCTCAGAAGAAACCTCAGAGGCTCCATCTGAGTCAGTATTATCACTCTCATCGTCACTAACACAAAAAACACGTACGTTTCGTAAATCTATCAGAGCAGGTTGTAGTCGTGGTGCCAGAACAAGAGTAAGACGTAGTGGAGGTCGCCGTAATGGTACTCCAGTACCATTACCAGTTGTAACTGATGCATGGACCGGTAATTTCACTCCCCTAGAAAGACACCTTTACCAGCCAAGGTATAAAGATATGGATTGTCAGTTATGGACTCCTGAAGATTTTTTTAAGCAATATATTGATGACCGCATATTGGAAACCATGACTGTAGCAACAAATAGAACATATCGCACCCTCAGTAATATAAGGGATCAACTCAAAATTTTGGTAAATTGAGATTTTAGATGCTATGGGCACAAAATTAAATTATCTACCGGTTAGCGCTGACAGAGAGAGAAATAGGACATTAGTTGCTCGGTAAATATATTTGTGCCTCTCTCGTACTCTCCCCGCCAACCTATTGTTTTTACTGCTACAAGGTAACAATCAGTAACGTGTCCATAGTCGTCAAAGGCGGACTGTTCAAACGTCGTGTGATTCGTGTTTGTGCCCTTCTATGACAAAAATCCTGGTGAGTTTGTATGTTAACATTTTGTATTATATAGAACAATTTTTAGTTTAGCCCTTATATTATGTAAAATGTACCGTAGAATGGGGTGACTTTGATTCTATAAGGTGACTTTGATAAAACATGAATATTTTGTTTCAAGAGAGTATACAACCCAAATGTTTCGTCCGTTATGGTGGTTGTCTGAACTTGATTTCAGTGCACATGTTGATTCACTATAGCAGAAGGTGTTTGTGGCCAATATCAAAAGTATACGGTTGTAAATTCACCATTTAAGTTTTTGTTTGAATTTGAAGATTTTATATTGTGTTACTAAATTTAAACATACAGCTCTTACAATAGAATTGCAGGTAATTTTGTGTATGTTGCCTTAATGTAGGTCTAGTTGTCACTATTTTAAAATATTTAACCTAACTTATTTCCGTAACTACTCCATGAAATTGAATGATTTCTTATCCGGGGTCACTTTAATACATTTTTCGGGGTGACTTTGATACTTTATTTCTTTTTATAGTTTGCTTAATGAAACTTCAAACCGTTAATTATTTTCAGGATTTCGTCATTATCTGCATGAAAAGAAAAAATGCCGCGAGTTTATAAACGAAAGTTGGAATCAAGAAGCTACAAGAATTTCTCTGACGAAACTCTTGAACATGCTCTGCTTCAAATAGTAAACGGAAACTTGTCTGTTAAAGCCGCTTCAGAAAGATTTAAAATTCCGTATGGTACTTTATATAATAAATACAAAGGGAAGCATGTGAAGAAGCCAGGGGGCCAAACTGCGTTGGCGGAGCTGAAGGAAAAATCAATCGTGTCCTGCATTGTCAAATGTGCAGATTGGGGATTTCCATTATCGACGCTAGATGTACAACTTTTCACTAAGAGTTATTTAGAAAGAACTGGAAGAATTATCTCTAAATTTAAAAACGGGGTAAGTCCTGGTAACGACTGGGTAAAACTTTTTTTAGAGAGACATAGTCAGCAAATCTCTGAACGACTTGCGTCTAACATTACTAGAGCTCGGGCAGGTGTCACAAAAGAAACGATAGAATCATATTTCAATAATTTAAGAACAACTCTCTCAAATTGTCCTCCATCACACGTTTTCAATTACGATGAAACCAACGTTAGTGATGATCCGGGGAAAAGAAGATTGCTTTATAGAAGAGGGACCAAATATCCAGAACAAATCACTAATCATAGTAAAGCCGCCACATCAACAATGATGTGCGGTGCTGCTGATGGTACACTACTCCCTCCTTATATAATATATCGCAGCGAACATATGTGGGATGCATGGACATTAGGAGGTCCACAGGGCTCTCCTTGTTGTAGTAGTGGATGTTGCGCAAGAGGAGCTAGATATAACCGAACAAAAAATGGGTGGATGGAGGTAACTTGTTTTACAGACTGGTTTGAGACCATATTATTACCCCACGCAAGACGGCTGGAAGGTAAAAAAGTTATGATCGGCGACAACTTGGCGTCTCACTTTTCAGATCATGTTTTAGAATTGTGTGAATTGCACAATATTGAATTTGCGTGCCTTCCCAGTAATTCAACACACATATGCCAGCCTTTGGATGTGTCTTTTTTTAAACCCATGAAAGTCTCTTGGCGAAAAGTTTTGACGGAATTTAAATTGCGACACCCAAAAATTATTGGTGTACCTAAAGATCAATTTCCGTCGTTATTAAAAAAAATGCTTGGAATTAATGGATCAGAGAATTGCAAAAACTGAGTACAAATGTGGAGATTGTGAAAAAAGTGCAATTAAGAGAGTTTTGAAGAATGGGTTCGAGGCTTGTGGCATGGTCCCTTTCGATCCAAATAAAGTCTTGAGTAAGATTACACCAATCAACCATGATGTTGATTATGTAGAACCTCTGATTAACGACAGCCTCACAGACTATCTGATGAATAAGAAGTCCGAGATAGAAGTTACTAAACGGCAAAGTAAAAAGAAACTTCATATCCAACCTGGTAAAAGTGTAAGTCGACATATAACGGCAGATGACAGCTCCTTCGATAGCGAGTTAAACAGCTATAATAGTGAAAGCGAAAATGAAATTGAAAATGAAGATTCTGTGGAGGACCAATCATATGAAGATGAGATGAATACAAAACCCTCCCTTGCTGAATTGAATGTTGGAACTTACGTGCTTGTAACAATTATGTCAGGTAAACAAAAATGTAAAAATTACGTATATGCCGGAAGGATACAAGAGAAATTACCTTTTGACGAATACGAACTCATTGGACTTAAATCACTGGATGAGACCCATAAACATTTTAAAGTTGTGGAGACCGACGTTTTTAACGCTCCTTTCGATGATATCTTAGCAATTCTGAAGACCTCATCGGTTGAAACAAATGAAACAGCAACTACATGTACATTTCCTGGCAGAGTTGATATTAAAGAAAAATAACTTTGATTTTGTTTCCGTTCAAAATACATTCTTTTGGCTTTTTTTGCTATTTTATACTGTTTTACTAATTTGCTAAAATGTTTTTTACCTGAATAAAGTATTAGCTACCTGTAAAATTATTTATTATATACTAATTATTGTGCCTATAGCAGCTGTCAAAGTCACCCCAAAAATTAAAATTGAAATATCTAAAAATTGGCTTGATCGATTTAAAAATGGGTTGACATTGACACCATTACAGCTTTTATGCATCGTCCAAGCTATTTTAAAATAGGGTATCAAAGTGACCCCACATCAATGGGTGATTTTGATATACCATTACTTATTTTTTTTGAGAAAATCCTCAATTTAAAGATATATATACTAACAGTATAAATTACATAAACATAAGATGCATCCCAATGGACATTTTTCCACATTTTTGAGATCACCCATTCAAAAGTTACGTAAGAAAATATAAAAAAAATTAACAGTTCTACGGTAATTAATAATTGGGTCTAATTCATAATAGCTCGCTATATTGCCAAAAAGTAGAGATGTTATACGGAATCATATCTTATTGGTTCATTATAGTACGTAAATTGTTTTATTGTTGATGGCGAACTTTGTAATTGGCCCTTATTTACATGAAAATTTTAACTATTTTTTTAATTGATCCGATTAAATTAACAGAAAAATAATTAAAAATTACAAATATTTAAAACAGTGTTTATTACATAGATGCAATGTATTGTTTGTAGTGTAAAATTTTTACATTTTATTTTTGTATCGATACGGAATAGTCACTTTTCAAGAAATTTATTGAGTAGGTACACAATTTTAGATAGTATTATTAATTTAATATTGTGTTATGTTATTTTGCAGAAAAATGGAATCCCGGACACAAAGAATAATGAACCTGTTGAAACCAACAAATCACCTTAGATTGGAGTGTAACAAGGAAGATGATCTATCTTTGGCAACTGAAAAGGTAACTAATTTAAATATGCAATTTAGGAATATTTTTATAATTGGTTTAATTTTTTTTATTTTTAAAGTTTTATTTATATATATTTAATTTTCAGATTCACTCTAATGAAGAAAAAGAGAACAAGCAGTTGGAGTCCGCTAGTGCAGATAAAAATACAACTGGTTTCATCCAGTACCAACCATCATCACAAAATTGTGCTGCCTCTGTAGGAAGTGACCATTTAATAGAAAGTAGAAATATCATATCTACTCCTCAGAAATCCATCACTCGCCGTTGTTCGTCTAGATCAAGCTCTTCGTCCAGCTCCAGTAGCTCACGCAGTTCGAGTTCCAGCAGTAACTCAAGTACTACTTCATCTAGTACAAGCTCCTGTGACAATCATGACACAGCCCGACCACTTTTAGATGAAAACATCGACCTACAGCCAGGTACAGGTAATATTTCTTCACTATCCATATTGACACCGATTTGCGGCGAGTTCGTTCCTCAGCCAGGTACGTCTAAAGCCAATATTTCCATGCCATCCTTATCGAGATGCGATGAGTTGCCATCAGTTAGATCAAGAACAGTAGGTAATTACATAATGTCTCTAATACATTCAGAGGAAAGCGACGTAGACCTCAGTGATGACGATCCCACTTACAAACAAGAACATTTTCGTCGACGTCCACGGATCACAGCAACTCTAACTTCGATTGATACAAACAATGTAACTATGACAAATGATAACATTCAAAGACAATCAAGAAAACGTAAAGCAGATCCAACCAAATGGATACAGAACACGCAAAAAATGAAACGAAACTTGGGTCAAAGCTATGTAGCTATACATTCGAAGAAATTGGTTCCTGCACGTAATATGAAACCACCTTGTGGCCAAAAATGTAGATTAACATGCAGTGAGCGAATCGATGATTCCAAAAGGTTGAAATTATTTAGTGCATTTTGGGCATTAGGGGATAGACAATTACAAAGAATGTATGTTTTGTCTAATAGCGCACAGATTACACCTAGGTACAAGTATACCAATGCCGAAAAACCACGAAATCCAAACCATGCATTCTATTTTTCCGTAGACAACGAAAGAGTTAGGGTATGCAAAAGCTTTTTTATTAATACTATTGATATTTCTCATAAGATGATTCGAAATGTACATGAAGATAGTAGAAAAACTGGGGGCTTCATAAAGGATGACCAACGCGGCAAACACAATAGTCATAAAAGTGTAAGTGATGAGCTTATAAATGACATCACCAACTTCATCAACTCTATACCCCGCATTGAGTCACATTATCTAAGAGCATCTACCTCTAGAGAGTACATCAGCAGTGGTAAAAGTATTGCAGAGCTCTTTAGAGATTTTGAAGTACTGCAAGAGGACTCGCCCGGCTGGACTATATCACACGTTTTATGAAATTTTCAACACAAAATTTATCCTTGGCTTTTATCAACCCAAAAAAGATCAATGCGATCTTTGCCTGCAGTTCCAAAATTCTACTGAACCACTAAAACAGAATCTTAGGGATCAATATCATACGCATTTGGAAGAAAAGAAGTTATGCAGGGAGGAAAAAAAGAATGACAGAAAGAACATTGATGAGTGCAATATTTGTGTATGTTACGATGTACAAGCCATTATGCAAAGTCCTAACGGTGAAACATCAGCATTCTATTACAAATCTAAATTAAATAGTTACAATTTCACTATGACGGAATTAAAAATTCACGAAAACGATGTGTCAACAATGGACATCTCTAAAGGCTATGAAAATGTCCATTGTTATTTTTGGGACGAGACTCAAGCGAAAAGAGGCGCTACAGAGATAGGGAGCTGTGTTTTCCATTATTTACAGATGGTGTCTGATAAAGCTGGTGACAGGGAAGTAAATATAACATTTTTTTCCGATAACTGTTGTGGGCAAAACAAAAATAAATATCTCACATGCTTATACTTATACGCTGTTGCCAATCTAAAAAATTTGTCGTCGATAACTCACAAATATCTCATAAAAGGGCACACTCAGAACGAAGCTGATAACGTGCATAGTTTGATACAAAAGCAGATAGCTAGAGATAGGAAAACTGGCCCAATATACTCTCCTGTTCAATACATCTCAGCAATCAAAAGAACAAGGAAAACTGGTGCCCCATTTATAGTTCACAGTTTAACTTACAATGTTTTTTACGATCTTCAGAAATTACAAGAAAATTGGGGCTATAATTTTAATACAGATGAACAGAAAAATAATCTTGTATGGAATAGTATTAAAGTACTGAAATTTACCAAAGAAGACCCATTTTCGTTTTATTACAAGTGCTCATATAAGGATGAGTTTAAAAAAGTTAATGTTCGTGATAAGAGGAAGAGAATGCCAAATATTAAAGAAATAACCATGCAGAAAGCTTACCTCCAGGCACTTCCACTTAGTTGTGCTAAAAAGAATGATCTTAAGGATCTTATTAATAAACAATTGATAGATCCATACTATGCGTCTTATTATAACAACATGTTGTCGTAATATTACTAATCTTTGGGATTTCAACATTATTTTGTGTAGACTGAGTACATAGTCAAAGTACAATAATTTGAGATTAAACGACTTACCTGTAAGGAAGTTCAATCATAATTATACGAGCTTCATTCCATCAGTCTAGAACACAAATGGCATCACTGCTTTACTAGTGAAGTACGCACTCGTTGAAAGTAAATAAACCAAATCTGCATCCCGTCACACCCGGTCTGGCCTCATTCTTGCGTTAGTGAAAGTCGATTATGTAATTGGGGTGGAGAGATGAACCTCCGGAGGGGTGGGTTGTTCTAGACTGATGGAATGAAGCTCGTATAATTATGATTGAACTTCCTTACAGGTAAGTAGTTTAATCTCAAATTATACTTCGCTTCATTCCATCAGTCTAGAACACAAATGGCAGTTGTTTAGAGAGTTTACATGATCGACTAGGCTTTAATAAATCATACAGTTTAAGTACTAATCTTTATTATATAGCAGCTAACCAATATGAATAATTAAACAGACACTATATTTTACTTCTTAGGTAATGAGGTAACTAACAATGAAACTTACTTCTACAAACAAAGTATTTCTTATAACCTAAAAATATTTCTAGCAAATTCTGCGGGGGTTTCGACTGGTCTATTATAATAGTTAAAAAATATTTCTGAATTTTTGGACCAACCTGCAGTAGCTTTTATGGTATCGATTGAAACTCCGCATCTAAGCGCTGCCGAAGATGACGCATGCCTGGTACTGTAAGGGGTAAATGTACTTACATCGATACCACTCATCTTCAGAACAGATTTTATCCATCTTGAGAGTGTCTGGGTAGAGGCAGCCCGATATGGTTTCTTGTAAGTTACAAAAAGACGCGTTATATTTCCCCTCAAGGGTTTTGTGATATTAATATAATGTAGTAAAGTGGAAGCCACACAAAGTTCTGGTTTATTATAGAAAAACGGAAGGCAAAGTTTAGGTTGATTTTTATTAGGTGCTGAAGTTTTTAGCAATTCTGTAATTATTATTGCAATTCGATCATCGAAGTTGGAAATGTTATTAATGTGAATACTATTAATAGTTTGAACTCGGTGTGCAGTACATAAAGATATTATGGTAACCAACTTTAGCGACAATTGCTCTAATGTAAGATCTTCCAACGGATATAATGTTGACACATACTCCAGAACGTTATCGGGATTCCAAGTCTTAGTATATTTTGGAAATGATGGCCTCAATTTAAAAATACCTTTAAGATATCTATTAAGAGCTTCAGATTGTTTAATATTTGGTACTATTAGAGAAATAGCCGATCGGAATGTATTTAAAGTGGAGTAACTACTTCCCCTTTCATATTCTGTTAACAAAAATTGCATAACATCTTTATCACATGCATCAAAACAGAGCAATAGGTTTTCTTGACAGTGTGACCACCATTTCCTGTACGCCACACTGTACTGCTTTATTGTAGATTCTGACAATGATGCCAACATTATATCTGTTATTTCTACAGAAAAACCCTGGTTTAGGTACGCTCGCCGGATACAATCCCTGCCACCAGGGTAATCTTCGACCATATGGGGTGGCTGCAATTAAAGGGAGATATCATTAGGTCTCTTTTTGGTTTAAACAAAATGGGTCTAAATTTTAGAAGTTTTAAGAAAACTGGATACCAACATTGAGCTTCCCAAAGAGGAACCACTACAATCCCTTCTGCTTTATCTAATATTATTTTATTAAGTACTCTCATAACCAACGAAAACGGCGGAAAAGCATGTAATTGTTCCAATTTAAAGTGAAAGCGTCTATAGCGAATGAATCGGGGTCTTTCTTCCATGACACATATTTTGGACATTTAGCATTCGATATTGAAGCAAATAAATCAATCTGCGGTTTGCCAAATGTTTCCACTATTTGGTTATATGCTGCTTGATTTAACGAGTATTCCGTATCAATAGTTAGCGAACGTGATTCCGCGTCTGCTACTGAATTACTTTTTGATTCTATGTAGGATGCAAAAATAAGGATATCTCTAGTCTCACACCACTGCCATATACAGCGGGCTAAATATGCTAGCTTAGGATACTTTATGCCTCCCATTTTATTGATATAAGAGATAGCAGTGGTGTTGTCAATTCTTAAAAGTATTGAGCAAGATCTTTTATGTTTAGCAAAACTTTTAAGACCCATATAGGCAGCAAGTAATTCTAAATGATTGATATTAAACTTTTTTGCATCTTCTGACCAAAAACCATGAATTTTTTCTGCATCACAACAAGCTCCCCATCCAGACAAGGAAGCATCCGAATAAATTATCATTTGATATGTAGATTGCTGCAAAGATGTTTTTGCTTGTGGTATGGCTGATATCCACCATTGTAATTCAGTTCGAATATCGTTATCAATTAATAAATGTCTATTATAGTCCCCACCTTCTCTTTTTAAAGCTAAATATTTTTTCCGTTCGAGGACTTTGGTGTAGAGGTAACCGTATTTAACTGCAGGGCAAATCGATATTACAGAACCAATAATTCTCGCAAATCGACGGATTTTACAAGTTTGAAACTTCAAAATTGACCGAATTATTGTTATTGTATTGGTAATTTTCACCTGAGTTAGAGACAATGACATATCAACGCTGTTAAAGATAAACCCTAAAAACGTTATTTGTTGAGTTGGAATGAGTGTACTTTTCTTATAATTAATTATGAAACCCAATTCTAGAAACAGTTCAATTGTAATTTTTAGATTATTAATGTATTCTAATTTTGTACTCCCTAACAATAAACAATCATCCAAGTAGTTAAGAATAAGAATATTTCTAACTTTTAAATATTGAGTAACAGGTTTTATAATTTTTGTGAACAAATATGGCGCGACTGATAAACCAAAAGGTAAAACGTTAAATTGAAACATTTTTCCATCGTACTGAAATTTTAAAAATTTACGATGTTGTTTATTGATTGGTATTCCAAAATAAGCATCCTTTAAATCTAGAGAGACCATGTAGCAACCTGGAGTAATTAAACTTTTTACAGACCTGTAATCATCTAACTTAAAATGTGGAGCTGTAATATAAGAATTTAATCGTTTCAAATTTAAAACAAATCTGTTTCCTCCACTAGACTTCGGTACTAGAAAAAATGAGGATATAAATCCTTTCTTATTTGAATTACACGGTGATACAGCACCAATTTCTATCAATTCATCAACAGCTGCCCTCATTGCCTGGTGATCGGAATGACAACATTTTTAAAAAAATGATTGATTCTGGCAAGGTTTTAAATCAAATGGAATTTTGTATCCCTTAATAGCTTTCAAAATGAAACGATTTCGAGTAACTTTGCTCCATTTTGCTACAAATCTCCGAAGTCTACCTGCATATTTTACCTCTAATTGCGACGTGGTTGTTTCCTGGGATATTGTGCCGTTTTGTAATTTTGTTTGTTCTGCCTTCTGCTGTAACGCTTGTCTCTCCCGTCGACGAAGAACTGACTTCTTTTTTCTTTTGGGTAGTTTCCGTAACCCAAGTTGTTCCTGTCTTGAGGCAAGTCCAAGGCACTTAAACCCTTACCCAAACAAGTTTGTATATGCTTTAGGTAGGAATCTTTTTTAATATCCTCACTAGAGGCTAGCAACTTGACTTCCTCATTCAGTTTGGGAGGAGCAAATCTTTGAATATTGTTTGGGTACGGCCACTCGGTCAATAACTTGTCCCTAGTCTCTTTTGGTAGACTGGATGTGAGATAGCTCGACCAACGTGGGACAAGTTTTGTATCGAGATCTATTCCTTGAGGGGTTGCCTTACTTTCGTCCTCCCCTAGGGCAATATTAATCAAGTCAGACTGTGCATTCTCGTCTGTGTTTTCTTCCTCTGAATCCGACGAAGCAAGGGGGTTGGTCCTAATCCTCTTAAAACGGCGTGAGGGGTCCGAACCTGACTCAGAACTTGAACCAGAGTCTGAAATAAACGAAATGTCATACTCTGATAACCAAGAAGTGAAATAAGGAAGAAAATAACCAAATAAATAAACAAAAAATTAAGATAAATGAAAATCCGATGCTATATCCATGATATATATCACAAGAATATCACAGATACCATATACCGTTCCAGAAAAGTCTATAAAAAGATCAATACTTGCACAAAACATTGTAAAGCAAGTCATTAGATTTTATTCTGCAAATTATTTGTACCTGCTTGCTAAAAGAAAATAATGTGTTGTAAGGCCTATAAATAAGGTAAACCCTTACACACTGTTATGTAAAAAATTAAAATAAATAAAAATTCGAATGCTATATCTACAATATATATCATAAGCATAACACAGATTTTATTAAACACAGATTTTTACCATTACATTCGTGTTGAAAAGGTCTATGAAAAGATCAATCCTTGCACAAAACATTCTAATGTAAATCGTTAGATTCTAATCTGCAAAATTTATTTTTGTATCTGTTTGTTAAAATAAAATGTGTTGTAAGGCCTATAAAAGGTAAATCCTTACACACGATTACGTAACTGTTTTCATTATACCATCGATATTCGATATGTGTTCATATTTACGTAAATATCTATCAATTTTGTGATACAAGGCCTCTATGAGGTAAATCCTTGCACACCATTTTTAATTCAGTCTGTGTATTTTACTTATTGAAAATACGGCAAAATATTGTGTGGTAGGGCCTTTAAAAAGGTAAATCCCTACACACCGTTACGTAGTTATCCCATAAAATATCTAAAGTGCAATGTTAACCTTATAATTTTGTAAACAAGCAAACAAAGACACCGTCAGCCGCAGCCGGTTCGATGCTATGCATGCATAGATGAGTAATGTTATATTTGCGTTGGAAAATTCCCAATAATCGTAATAAAATTTATTAAATTACTTACATGAGGAGTTGTTAGCTGATAATTCTGTGACAGCATTTTGAAGGTCTCGTAGCTGTCTTACAATTTCTGATATATTATGTTTTCTTTTCGGCATTATTGAGCACTAACACAAAAAACACTTTATAGCGACTTATGCGTACGACACTAAAAGCAAGAATGAGGCCAGACTGTTGCCGAGAGGGGGCATTGGGGCCTGTAGGACCCATCGCCGGCTCTTCGGGCTTCTTCCGATCCCCGGAATTGGATCGGGTATTCACCAGCTTTGGTTTGTCGCTGGTAGAAACGTTAAATACTACCGCTGTTATAAATAACAGTTCCAGTGACAAATATCTGTTATAGGTAACGGTTCCAAGGAACAGTTACAAAGTAACAGAGCAAAAATGGAAAACAGATAGGTAAAATGATCTAAGTATTCCTTGACTTACGGAAGGAATAACTTAGTAAACAATTAAATTAAATGGTATAAAAATATAATGCAAAGAAAAAAATGTTTCTAAGTGTTTCTTGACTTACGGAAGAAACAACTTAGGACAGAAATATAGATAAATGAAATATGTAAATGTGAGAGTAAAATATGGAAATATTTCTAAGTGTTTCTTAACTTACGGAAGAAACGACTTAGAGTGGGAAAATAAAATACTCAAAATATAAAACGAGAAATGCAAAAATGAAACAGATTATAGAAATATGTCTAAGTGTTTCTTGACTTACGGAAGAAACAACTTAGAATAGAAAATAAACTAGAGAATCAAATATAGTAAAATAAATGCACAAATATTTATAAGTGTTTCTTGACTTACGGAAGAAACGACTTATAAAAGAAAATAAGAAAAATCAAATATAGAAAAGATGTGAAAATATTGCTAAGTGTTTCTTGACTTACGGAAGAAACAACTTAGCATAAAATAGAAAATGAAAGAAACAAATGTATTAAGTATTTTCTTAACTTAAGAAAAATATCTTAGATAAAATATCGGAAATAATAATGCAACAATGATTATGAAAATATTTCTAAGAGTTCTTTGACTTACCGGAAAAGAACGGCTTAGACAAACAATTAAAATAACAAGTCAAATATTCAGAGAAATATTTCTGTTCTTTGACTTACCGGAAAGACCTACTTAGACAAAGTACAAATCAAAATATAAAATAGAAAAAGCAAGATAAATATTTCTAAGTGTTCTTAACTTACGGAAGAACAACTTAGACACAAAATACAAGAAAAATAAACAATCAAAATAACCAATTAAAATATCAAACAATCAGTATATGAACAAATATAGATCAAAGTAATATTCTAACCTGAAAAGGTCTGAATATAAAATAATGCTAAAATAAAAATGGTATATAAGAAATCAGAAATAAAACAATAACTTAGTAGGAACAATAATAGCACCGACTAGGTCTACAGTAGAAGAGGCAAGCTCGACTGACCGATGAGAGAAAATCTACCTGCTTTTATGTAAAACAAATCCTTTGTTTTACGAAGCGAAAGTGGAATTTCCCTGCATCGAATCAATTAGAAATTTGGATTTGGCCAACCTTGGAATTCCCAAGTATTTTAACCGATATCCAAATTTCTTGATGCGTCGAGGACAAGACCGGGTGTGGCGGGATGCAGATTTGGTTTATTTACTTTCAACGAGTGCGTACTTCACTAGTAAAGCAGTGATGCCATTTGTGTTCTAGACTGATGGAATGAAGCGAAGTATAATTAGGTTTTGAGACTGAATTTTATTTTTGAAGACTTTATTTTTTAGAATGAATTTTTTTGTTATGTGCAGTTTTCTAAGTTTAGAATGGAGGAATGAATGTTTTTTTGTTATGTATAATTTTTTAAGTTTACTGTGGAGATATTGTGATATACAATTAAGTAATAAGTAAACGACAATGTAAAAATTGAGGAGTTCCTACTTGTAAGTTTTATTTGGAATTAAAACGTTTAACTAATAAATGTGACAATATTAAAGCTATCTTATTATGTTTAACTCTTGTTTTGAATTTTTTTTAGATTATTGTTATATTTTGCACTGATTAATAAAGTATTACTATTATTTTACCTGATATTTTATTTATAAAACAGAAACAATAAATTCAAACATCGGTTGGGATTGTACCATTTACGATTAAAAGTTAAACAGTGGCAGGGACACTAATAATATAAGGGATCAAACTTAAATAGTTCCTTATTTCTGTTATGGTTTTTTATACTCTACGGGACTAACTCGAAAGTAGTTTTTTCCATTCCTTGTAATTAATAGAATTTATTTATATTATTATTTTTTCCTCATTGCAATTTTTAGTGCAGTTATCAAATATCAAATCTGCCAAATTTCATATTTATAACTTAAATAATAAGCATGTTATTTGAAAAAATAGCTGTAATGTCGGATACCAGAATCTTTAAACGCGATTTCCCACAAATCTACTTTTTTGAATTGTGCCTCTATATTACTGAGGGTGCGATATATGCGGCGGGCGTAATTTCGGCCGGTAATCCCTTGGCCTACCTGCATAAATCAAGGGGTACCATTTATGACAGGGGTAATTTCGGCCGAGGGGTTGATGTTTACGATGAGATTAAAATATTGGTAATTACGCTTCATAGTTTCTGTAAAATATTAATTGTGTATTTATTTGGAAATACCTAATCCTGTGTACCTGTCGGAAATACCTTTAATTTACTTATCTCTTTATTCTAATAACTATGTTGTACCTACTTAAGATTATTCCTTTAAATGTATAAAATTCACAAATAACAGGTATAAAATTATTATAGCTAGTCAGTATTATAACTTATCTTGAAGCTACTAGTCGATAGAAAGCATAAAATATATTATTTGTATACGATGGCATCTGTTTCAGTAATTAAGAGTTCACGCGGTTGTGACTTACTAGTTGTAGAAAAGTTTCAGTTTTGTAAACAGGACGTATTAAAAAGTGGTGAAGTACGTTGGAGGTGTATAAAGAAAAATTTAAGATGTTTAGCCAAACTGTACACTATTGGTGCGGAATACACAGTTACTAGAAGTGAATTAATCCACAACCACGAGTCCGATGAAACTACGTTGGAGAGAAAAATAGTGACGACTTCATGCAAGCGCAAAGCTGAGGAAGACATATCGGAGAAACCTTCAAAAATTATTAAAAGCGTTCTTTCAAATCATTTGCCAGAGAATTTGTCATCGATAGATGTCAGTCTAATAAGAAGAAATTTGTACAACAGCCGCCGTAAGCTCTTACCAGCCCTGCCTAAGGATATTCACGATGTACATTCTGTACTCGATAGTTATGGACCGAAAACCACAACAGGTAAAAATTTTTTGTTTATTAACAGCACAGCTGATAATATCATTGTTTTTTCTTGCCATACAAATATAATAAGTTTATGTAAAATGAAAGATTTTTACATGGATGGCACATTTTCTTATTGTACAAAATATTTTTATCAGTTATTTACCATCCATGGACTGGAAAATGGGCATTATGTTCCTCTTTTGTATTGTCTGTTGCCCAAAAAGACCAGTGACACATATATGAGACTTTTTCTGTTGGTAAAATCTAAAATTTTTGAACTTTATAATATTGTTTTTGAACCGAAGGAGGTATTTGTGGATTTTGAAATCGCAATTCATAACGCATTAAAAGTTGTCTTTCCCAAAACCAAACTAAATGGTTGTAGATTCCACTTGCACCAGGCGTGGTATAGGAAAATACAATCATTAGGGTTAACCCAAATGTATAAAGATAAAAACTGCGAGGAAAGCAAATGGCTTACTCATACTTTTGGGCTAACTTATTTAGACCCCTCTGAAGTTGAAGATTGTTTCATATTTGATCTCATGTCATACAAACCGGACCATAAACTTATAGATAAATACGCAGACTATTTATTAGAAAACTACATAGCGCCAGAATCTCATTTTCCACCAAATATATGGGCATATGAAAACCCATCAATTAAAAGAACCACAAATGCCTGCGAATCATTCCATTCGCACTTTAATTCTAGTTTTTATTCAAGTCACCCTTCTATATTTATTTTTATAGAAAAATTAAAAGATTGTCAGATCGATGCATATTTAAAAATAAAAAATTTAAATATTCCAGCAAAAATTAAAGACAAACAAGTAAAAAACAAACTAAAATTTATCAAAAACATGGTAAATATGCTTCGATCTGACAATATTTCTAGAATTAATTTCGTTAAATCTGTATCACATCAAAACGTTTTTTAAAAATTTATAGTTTACTTAATTTATAGAAATAAGTTGATGTAATAATTTTATTGAAATAAAGAAATATTTTAATATAAAACATTCTGTTATTTTATTTGATTTGCGGCCGAAAATACCTATGAGATAAGGAAGCAACTTAAAACCTCCGGCCGAATTTACCTACCGGCTTTTAGTACCTGCTCTTTTTCCGGCCGAAATTACGTCCGCCCCGATATATGAAATGGAAATCTTAAAAAAGATTAATACGTGGCAAAAATCCAAATACAGGTATCAAGGGCACATATTCTTTAGGTGATAAGATAACAAACTATAATCCACTTATTAAAGCAACATAAATGTTATTAACAATCTTAGCTCTACTTTTATATAAAAAACTAACTTAAAAAAATAAAGAATAGGTAAGAAAGCAATGATAATCAAAAGAAGTTATTTTAAATTAAGGAGATATCTAATTAATAAATACATTAATTTACCAAAATAAAGTAGTAGGAATATTTTTTTAGGAACAGGAATTTTGGTTTTTCAGGAAGAAATATTTGCAATTCTTTTTTGTGAAAAGATATTAGATGCTTCCTTAAACGGAAATGAATGATTTCGAAAAACTCATCAAATTTGCTTTTAGGTCTTTTATATCTATAATTAGAACGCTCACTACTCCGACTATTTTAAAACTATTTGAATCTTTGTCCCCCATGTCAAATTGTAAACTTGTCAAATGAAGTTTAGTGATGTCGAAAAAGTACCTACTACTATAAATGTCCGTTACTATTCAATACCCTAAGTATCTAATAACAAACCGAGAATTATATATCGTTACTTCGTTATTCTAAATATTTCGGTATTTTGTTTACACGGTAAGCTACATTATCTGTTATTAATAAACTTTTGAATATTATTGCGCTCTTTCAGCAAATTTGGTTTAACCGAATGATCTTATCGCACACTCAGCAGAAACAATGTTTAGTCTTAGGCGGATAAGATTTGTTTATTTAGATTCCTCCTAACTAAATTATAATGGGAAAAAATTGAATTATTAAGTGGGTGTCCGTAATAATAAGTGTTCTATTTTTTATATCTAAGGTGACATATTTATAAAAAATTTCGATACGATATTACTGTCGACGTATCAATGCAAGATTATTTTATGATTAGAGGGCGGCTATAAATCTGGACAATTAATTTCAGAGCGAAGAAGTCGTCTGCTGGAAAAGAATGTACAAAATATTTTGCAATTGATACATTAGGGGTTATGACGTTAAAAATTGGTCCCAACGGGAAACGATTTGTCGCTCCAACGTTGTTAGTGATGTTAGTCGAGTTGTAACAGCAAACTAAGGTTTGCGGTTATAAGTTGACAACAGCAGCTCAACGTTGGGATGTTACAAATTGAGCCTCGAAGGGTTACAAGTTAAAAGAAAAAATGTTGGGTAAGAAATTTTATATCATTATATTATGTACTAGTATGTCATCCTGAGTTTGAAATAGTGAAAAAAGTAAGTTTCATAATATGTACAGAAAGCTCAAAAAGTACCAAAAAAAGTTGGGACAAAGTTTACTATAGTAATTGATGTTATTTTCAACATTATGACAGAGCCTGATGTCAGGGATAAAACCATACTCCAGCCAAGACAAGAAATTGAATATCTTAAAAATGAAATACAAGTGTTCCATAAATTCTTCACACTTAACCAGGCCAAAAAAACTAAAAAATCCACAAAAAAAAAAGCAACATGAACAGTTGACGATATCAGAAGGATAATTGTTATCCATTCTGTTGAAGCTCGAGGATATAGACTTCTTTTAAAAAAAGGTTATCCTTTACCTGTCATATCAACATTAAGAAGATGGTGCAGGAAGGTGAAACTAGAACCTGGAATTTTAAAACAAGTAAGATAAGATTGTTAATTTTATGGTAGCAGTTTGCAAGATTGCAAGTACTAAACATTAAATAAATAATACACTTTTTTAGGTTTTCATGATTGTTGAAAAATCAGAATTAACTGATATACAAAAACTTTGTGTCTTATCATTTGATGAGATGAAAGTACGAAAGGAATACATGTATGACAAAGCTAATGATGAAACTCTTAAGCCATAAACACAGTTATATACAGGTAGCAGTATTAAGAGGATTATTTGGAAATTGGAAGCAACAAATATTTTATAATTATGACTGTAAAATGACAAAATAAATACTCTTTGAAATTATTAGCTTTGCAGAAAATGCTGGAATCCCAGTAGTGGCCATGGTAAGCGATCTAGGTGGAGGAAACAGAGGTTTAAATAAAGATTTAAATATTGGTATTTCACAAACTAGCTTTGCTAATCCAGTCAACCAAAAAAATATATGTTTTTGCTGATGTGCCACATCTCATAAACCTACTAAGAAATAATTTTGTTGACCAAGGTTTCATAGTAAATAATACTGAAGTTAACAAAGAAATAATTGAAAAAGTTATCAATTTAACAAGTACAACAGATCTTAATATTGCCCACAAAATATCTTTGGCTTGCCTGTTGGTGCAAGCTACTTGGTCCAAAAACTAAAAGTAGTAAAAACCAGATATGGCTATAGAATAGTGGCAGAAACACCGGATTTTCACATTTTCTTACCTCAAAGATGTACAGAGGTCATTCAGTCAAATTTGGAAAATTTTGAACCAGAGAAGTATAAAATAACACTGCTGGGAGTGGAATCTTTTGGAAGCCAGGCAACACCCAATTTTACGATTAGTAAAATATAAGAAGCACCTAGGTGAGTTTTTCATTTATCGTTACCATTATTACCATTTTATCGTTAAAAAAATCATGAGTGACATCGTTAAAAAAATCATGAAGTCTACCCAAAGTGCCATCTCATTATTGCAGAGCGTCTTCCAGTAAACTGTACCTCGAACCGCTCTTTTCGTCAAAGTCTGAGGTTTTCAATTTGTATGTTGAACACTGTTCTGAAAGGTCAGAGGAGGCTTTATCTCTAACTCACAAACTTCTTTTAAGAGCATGAAACTTGGTCTATTTAAGCCAAAAAAACCAATGTGATATCTGTGTTATGTATGAAAATGGTAATTTAGAAGAAGAAATATGGGTGCAGCATAGAAACAGAAAACAACAAGCACGAGAAGCAATGCAGTCAGATACCCAAAAGGCAAAAAATAATAGCAGGTATATGGTAATCACAATGGACCTTCAAGGAGTACTTCTGAGTCCGCGCTTTACTACAACACAAAATTAATAGTACATAATTTCACCATGTACAATAATGCTAACCATGATACAATTTGTAGAGACCGATCGATTAATCGGCTTCGGCCAAAACAAAGCCGAAGGTGAAAAATGCTGTCAGTATACTATACTATAGAAATGAAATAATCTCTGAACAATACGCTTCGGCGAGTCTTTGATAATTTGAATAATATTTACACCCTATTTTCTACCCTCAACTAAAACGTTTTACAAAATTTCAGGTCAGGTAGTAGGTAGGATATAAATTTTAACAATAGGCCAAGATGTCTCAAAGATCTTCATTTGAATATTTCTCACGTAGTAAAATTCTGATAATAATATTAAATATTTTATAACAGTTTAAGTTTATTTTCTCGTGGATGCAGCATGGCTAATAGTGCTTATTTATCCTTGAAATATATATATATATATATATATATATATATATATATATATATATATATATATATATATATATGATAATTTACGTTGCAAAATCAGTTTAGGTTTTTGTTCTAGTGTTGTAAAAATAACTTTTGATAAGTCTGTAATATTATTTTGAAAAAAGTGGCAACAAAGCTGTATGCAAACTATGTTCAAAGTCATTATCGCTTGGCAGTTTAATACCTAAAAAACAAACTATTACAAACATTAAAAATCATCTACAAAAAATTCATACAGAAGAATGGAAATCATTTTGTGACATTGAAATGGGAATAAAAGTTCGAAAATTGGAACATATGAAAACTCCGCATGATGTTACACAACCAGTTTCCAGGACATTTCAGCCTAACCTACATCAAATAATGGAACTTAAGTCACCTGCTCTATGGCCTGATGATCATCCGATATCATCTAGCATTGATAAGGGTATCATGGACCTTATTATTGTTGACATGTTACCATACTCTATCGTTGAAGGAGAAGCTTTTCAGCGTTTAAATTTTGGAGATCCTAATGTTACTTCCAAATACAGAAAAAAAAAACGGAAAAGGTTTTTAGAACTAGTTTAATGCCAGCTACCTATGACAGAGTTTGGAAGAAAGTATCAAATTTAGTTTCTAAAGCCGAATGGATAAGCTTTACGTCAGATATTTGGAGCAATCCTGCTAAAACCTGTTCTCTTTTGAGTTTTACAGCTCACTTTGTTCATGGTTCAAAACGTCCTAAAGTTATATTAGGCGCTAGTGTGCTTAATGATGACCACACTAGTATGTTTATTGCAAGTAAACTTAATGAAATAATTAAACATTTTAAAATAGAAAACAAAATTCATATAGCTGTAACTGATAACGCAGCAAATATGGTCGCGGCTATTCGTATTACACAATTTACATCTCTAAGATGTGTGGTTCACCCATTACAACTTGTAATTCATGATTCTTTATTAAAATAGGAATTAATCGAAAACACAATTAACAAATGTCGTAAAATTGTAGGACATTTTAAAAGGAGTGAACAAGCGTGCAGGTACCTGAGGCAGTTTCAACAAACTTGCAATTTGCCACAGCATATGTTAATTCAGGATCTGGAAACAAGATGGAATAGCACTCGCCTAATGTTGGAGCGGCTATTCGAACAGAAAGTTGCAATAAATTTTTATATGGCTGAACGTTGTGGTATTGAAGTTCCCAGTTCAACAGAATGGGAATTGGTTAACAATTTAATTTCAGTTTTAACTTGTTTTTACCAAGCGACGCTAGATCTTTCAGCCGATTCTGCTTACGTATCATTAGTTATCCCACTAATAAAAATGCTAAATGGTAAAGTTCCTGCGAAAGAGCAGGACTCTGAGGAGATAAGTTTATTAAAGCTACGACTTCGTGAATCATTAATTAAAAGATTCGCTAATATTACAAATTTGTCAGAATTGTCAATTGCGACTCTCCTAGATCCTCGCTATAAATCAAAATATTTGACAGACGAGGAAGTAATTACATGTAAAGTAAGTATTTTAAAATTTTTACGTGAATCTGATAGCTCTAAGTTTAGTTATACAAATAAAGTTGCTATGGCTATCGCTTCAACATCATCATCAACAACTACACATGTAGTAGATCTGGAAAACAATAGTCTTTGGAATGCACATGATACTTTTGTCACAGCTGTTCTAGATACAACAAAAGAAATTCATAACGACAACGATCCCAATGGAGATTACCTAGATTCGTATTTACGAGAGGATTTGCTTTTAAGAAGTGCCGACATATTTCATTCTTGGGAATCAAGTCCCTGTATTTCTTTAAAAACTGCAGCCAAAAAATTTCTATCGGCACCACTAACAAGTGTCTCTAGTGAGCAGTTATTCAGCTCTGCTAGGCAACTATATGCTGACAGAAGAACTAATTTGTTGGGAGAAAACGCTGACAAGACTCTTTTTCTTACGTACAATATTAGGATGTTTGATTTCGAATATTAACTACCAGATCCAGTAATCAGCAATACTCACTTGCTTTAATGTTTTTAATGTTATTTATTTTTATTATCGCTTCTATTACCAAATAATGTATAAATGTTTGACTTTTTTATCTCATAATTTCATATTTTTGTTTATCACTTATCAGTTAATAAAAATATAATGCACATTATTTAAATTAATAACATATAATAGGTATATTTTTAGTCACCTTCGGCTTCGGCTTCGGCCGAAGGTATCCTACAGGCCGAACTTGGGCATCGGCTTCGGCTTCGGCCAAAAAAATCACATTCGGTCGGTCTCTAACAATTTGCTACATTTGGCATGAGGGCGAAAGAGCCATCACATCAAATGAATTTTCTTCGTGTATTGTCGACTTTATAAATAATATAAATTCTGCACACGTTGACGAAATTATGCCATCTTAAGTAATGCACTTTTTCAAACTGCAGTCTTAAAGAATATTACTATAATTCAAAAGATTTTGGAGAAAGGACACACGCAAATGCCTTGTGACTCATGCCATGGCAAAATAGAAACAAAACAAAAACATGAAGTAAAATACTTGGATCGCAGGTTCTTTAGGGAGTACTCTACACTAAATTCAGTCTCAACCATTCGGCCAGGGTGTAAGTCTGGCGACAAAGTAGTTACTGATATTAGGGAACTAAAATATACACCACAAGGACAAATAGTCTATAAATTACAAATTTCTGAAAAGTGGCAATTGCTGCCTAAAAGAATAGGCAGAATTCAGAAATATTTGCCGAATTTTCTCTATTCAGACAGTAGAAAAATTAAAAAGGAGAAATACCAAGACCTACAAGAATTAAAGCGTGTTCTAGCAAGTGATTGCCATGCTTATTACGACAATTTGTCACATTATCAGTAGCAGTAATAAGCACTCAAAACTTAATTAGATAATTGTTTGTTTAGGTTGTATTTGAATATTTTTGATACAAAAATAGATTGTAATATTAATGTAAATAAATTTTAATTTTCTAAAAAGAGCAAAGGATATTGATTGATTTATCCATTTTAAACTTTTGATTAATATAATCAAAGTTAGTTCCACGTATCTCCGTATACTGTCAAAACTAAGAAACCATACCTCGTATATTTTTATTTTTAATTAAAAGACGTAATACTGTTATAATCTTCTTAATATTGATTCTAAATATATTAAGAGTGTAGTACTTTTTAACACATTTTGGAAAAATGATCTTAATTTTGATAAAGATAAAAAAGATAAGAGTTTTTTCATTTCCTGAAAAATCTCCCAATATGCTGTAACGGGTAGCTCTTTCGAATCGACAGACTCAGTAAAATAGAGGTTTAAATAAAAATAAATCTATTAATTTCAACGTATATACAAAAATAAAAATAAAATGTATTGGTAAAAAGTGAATTCCCGGCGGACGCCTCTAAATGAAAAATTATTTTTACTAACAAAAAAATGGAATACACAAATTCAATCGCACGCAGACTTATATGCACTCGCTTCCACCTCAATCCAGCGGAAGAGCCAAACGCACTTGCAATCGAAATATTCGGTTGTGCAGATACACGCTATACTCTGAGTCAGAGTTGACGGTAACGTTCAATGCACGATGCCCACGGGTTCTGCTTGATTAAGGACAGAGTATAATCCTTACTACGGATGTCTCTCTGTTCGCGTCAGCTCGCAGATTCAATACACTAGCGAGCCAGGGATCCTAGAGCGTTAACTGGAGGTTAACTTTTTTACACAAAGTCGATCAACAAATTTATATAATTATAATTCAAATTAAACTAGCAAAACTCTTCATTTAAACTTAAAGTTTCATATAGAGCTAAATTATTAGAACGTCTCTCATCTTATTCTGGACAGAGCGAAGGGATTTATATCAAGACTAAGAGGGAAAAGAGGGAGTAGTCACACTTCAGGATCTGAATCAGAATCTTCTGCAAGTGAAGAAACCTCTTCCTTTAGGTCTAGAACAACTTTTCCAAGAAGGTCCCTGTCTACTTCAGAAAGGTACAAGATGGCAACCTCTTCTAGATCCGGAGTCAAGATTGACATGGACAATGTTGTCACAAGCTACCATAAAGCATCTTTAGAAATTGATTCAATTGCCTACCAAGGTTTCGACCCAAGAGTCACAAGAGAAACCATAATAGGAACAAAAGACTTCAATACAGAAGATGTCTCAAAAATGGTCCAGCTATTTTTCATGAGAGGAACAAACATCAAAAATATTAAGGCAAAGAGCTCTGAGCAAGGGCAAGTGTACATCGATAGATTACAAAAGAAATATAAACTGACTGGTAAGGTCAAAGGCACAGACAAGATCAACTTGTCAAGAGTTGCTTCTGCCTTCCCAGAATTTTCTTTGGTGTTCTTGAACTCTATTGATCCCAAAAAAGTTCATAGGCCTGTGTCTATAAGCGAAGCATCCAACATCTTGGGTATTGAGCTTTTCCATCCTTTGTTCACAACTAACATTTTACTGTCTGTTCTTCCATCAGACATGAGAGTTGATGTAACAAACAAATTGTTCACTGTTGTTTTATTCTACGCTGGTTTAGAAACACCTGTTCTTAATCCAGAACATAAATGTAAAAATATCAGAGAGTGTATGATGATCAAGGATTACGCTCTAGCTGCTTATAATTCAAAATTATTAACTGGCGAGCGACTGGCGAGCGCCAGTCGCTCGCCTTAAATAGCCGCTCCGGATCCCAGCTCGTCGTCTCGTCGTGGAAATGGGTGCGCGATTATCGACACTCCCACAGTTCGAACTGTTGAACGTTTAGCACATCGTTACAATGCACATACGAGGTTTGGCACTGACGCCGACGATATGTGGGAAAAGAGAGACGAGATGCATCAGAAACTTTGCCCACCCAATACGTTCTTCGCCTATGCAAAAATCTCTATAGCGCCAATAGAAACGCCACTATGGATAATTGGTTTTCGTTCTCAGATCTTGCAGAAAAGCTTTTACAAAAAAAGTTGACAATAGTTGGAACCTTAAGAAAAAACAAATCTGACATTCCGCCAGAATGTCTTAAAAAGAAAAAAATTGTTCCAAGTTCTGACTTTGCTTTTGACGAGAATAAGACGTTAGTATTATTTTCTCCAAAACCAAAATAAATTGTTCTGTTGCTGTCAACATTTCATACATGGTGTAATTGATGAAGACACTAGCAAGCCCGAGATTGTCTTGTTTTATAAGTCTACAAAAGGAGGAGTAGACACTTACGATCAGTTGTGTCATTCTAAATTCGTGTCTAGAAAAACTCGTCGGTGGTCTCTTACGAGTTTTTTATGGCATGCTTGATGGTACAGGTATTAATGCTTATGTTATTTATAGCGCAAATAGAACCAAATCAGATTCAAATTTAAAAATTACTCCCAGGAAAGATTTTCCTAGGCATTTAGCACTACAGTTGGTGACTCCGCAAATAAAAAAAGAGATTAGAAATACCAACTTTGTCCAGATTTTTGCGCTCCATGATTTTGGATGTTCTTGGTCAAGAGGATCAGCCAGTACTCAGAAATCAAGAAACTCAACGTTCACCCCACAAAATATTTTAAGTTTGTCAAATCTGCCAACAGAAAAGGTAGACCTGTGCGTCCGCTGTAAAGCTTGCCTGTGTGCCGAACACAGAAGACCAATCTGTCCAACTGGTACCGAAGAAATTTGATTTTTTTTTTGTTATAAACATGTTCTTTTCTACTTCTTTAGAGCTTTTTTATAACCTTGCACAATAAAAAATGTAAAAAATACGTATGTTTTTGATTTCTTAGTATAAATTAAAAAAATTTCTGTGGTGTCGTATATGACACCACGGTACCACTAATTACCTAAAAAATATTGATACCATTCTAGGGTTAACAGAGGTCAAACATGTAGCAGTAACGACAGATATTTGGACGTCTGATAGTACAAAGGCATACATCACATTAACCTGCCATTTCATTCACAATGATAAGCTGTGGGGTACAAAATTATGCACGAAAGAATTTCCCGAAAACCGCACTGGCAAAAATATAGCAAATATTTTAAAATGTATTTTCAAAGAGTGCAAACATAAAAAATGCAATCACACAACATTTAACCCTTTCAGTGCGGTGTACTTGTATACGAGTATTATAAAATCCGTGCCATCAATACGAACCACTTTTTAACAAGTAACTGAATGACACGCTCTCATTAGGAACCACTTGTATACAAGTTTTATGTAAATTAGTTAATGAGTGCTAACTACTTGTTTAGAAGTCCTATGCTGTAGGCGTAAGTGACTAAAGGAAGTGCACAAATGACAAATCATTGTTGAACCAATAAATTGAAAAATAGGCGTGATTTATTTTTATGCTGAAGTAAGGAATTTCAACAAACGGTGTTGACCCGTTGACCGTGCCATTAGTTTTGATCAGAATTTTGAGAGAGTTTTGTGCTAATTTTTAGTGAAGTATGTTTCGTGAGAAAAAGGGTTTTATAATTATTACAGTTAATTCTAGAAAGTGATGATGATGAGGTGGAATATGTGTTTGACGAAGACGAGGAATAATGATAATGCTGAAGATATCGAAGATGACGAAATTAATATAAACATTGCTCATAAATTTGAATGGACTACCAATAATTTATCACCTAATAAATTTGTTTTCGCTAGCTCTACTTCAGGATCTAAAGTGGATTACTTGAATGCGGAATCCACACCATTAAAATTTTTTGAAAGTTTCTTCACTAGTGAGATTGTACAAAAAATTGTGGATGAAACAAACAGGTTTGCCTTACAAGAACTTGAAAAAGAAAACACGGAAAAATCGCGAACTAAGACGTGGAAAGATATAAGAATTGAAGAATTGTATGTTTTCTTGGGGTTAACCTTTCTGATGCCAAGAACAAAAAAGTTATCCCTTCATGAATATTGGAGTAAGAATCCACTATTACGCACACCTCTTTTTGCAGAAGCAATGTCACGGGATCGATATCAAAATATTTTGAAGATGTTACATTTTTGTGACAACTCAGTTCAACGTGAAAATGATGTTCTCTTTAAAGTTTAGATATTGGTAGATCATTTCAAAACACAATTTATCAATATCTTTGAACCTTTTGATAACGTATGTATTGACGAAAGTTTGCTTTTATTCAAGGGGAGATTATTTTTCAAACAGTACATACCATCTTAACGTCACCGTTTTGGCATAAAACTTTTTTTACTCGTAGACTGCAAAACTGGATATATTTGTGATTTTATTATATATACGGGTTCGAGTATTTATAGCTCCGATATTGGAAATTTAGGCAACTCGGGTTATATTGTAACAACCCTAATAAATAAATATTTAGACAAAGGTCACAAGCTATTCGTAGATAACTGGTACACACGTCCAGAACTGTTTTATTGGTTATACCATAGAAACACCGGAGCTTGTGGCAAGGTAAAGAAGAGTAGCAGAAATATGCCTGCATTGTCTTAAAAATTAGCTAAAGATGAAATAACTTTCAGAAGCGATGGCAAAATGTTAGCTATGAAGTGGAAAGACAAAAAAAAGAGAGGTATGGATGCTAACTACTCTACACGAAGCTGATATGGGAAAGACAGAAAAAAAATGTACAGATACTGGACGTCCAAAAATGAAACCGACTTGTATTATAGACTATAATAAATATATGTATAGTATAAAAACTTGTTGAAGACGGTGACACATACATTTGCAGCTGCTGATAATGGTTAAATTTGAGAAGTGTCAGTAGCGTACTGTAGTGCACAGTGAACGTGAGTGAATTTTGATACATTACAGCGGAAAGTTTTTACTGCAAACTCGTAGATTATTATTGTTATTTTAGACTATTATTATTGTTAGAATATTATTATTGTTAACAACTATATTTTGTTATTTCGAGGTAGTATTTGTCTTAAATGAAATCATGAAATGACAAGTAAACACATTAAACGCATTGTAAGATTTAAAACAAAACGATTAAGACTTGGATTTGTAATAAAAAATCAAGAATTAATTATTATATTGTAATGAAGTAAAACCATTAATACTTAGATTTTTAATCGAAAAAGTCAATAATTATTGTATTATCAATAATTAATTTTTAAAATCAAGAAAATTTCGAAAAGTGTATGGAACATGGTTCAGCCAATAATGTTATATACTGTTAAAAACTTTTATCACTTGATTTAAGTTAAGATAATAAATATTGTTCATTATGGCTTTTCAATTTTTGTAAAGCAACACTCTATAATAAAAATACTATAAATGACATTTCATTTACATTGTTAAACACAGAAGTTAAAACATATAATAAATAAAACTTTGCAATATTAATGAAAGTATATTTTCGTCTTTATAGAATAAAAATGGATGCAGCTGTTGGCGCAGGTACCACAAAATCTCATCGACACAAACCTCTCTCAAAAGCTGAGAAACAAATCGTGTGGAAAGTGTATGATGGACTTAAAAAAACACATTCTACAACGGACGCTGTCGATCGCTGTTCCTTTTTAACAGGGGTGTCAGCCTCGACAGTGGAACGGATTGTGCGTGAAGTTAAAATTACAGCAACTTTAAGTGCGCCAAAAACTCGCCAGCGTGGACGAAAACCTCTAGATCTATACCTACTTTCATTAAGCGATGCAGGGCGTATAAACAAATATAAATTTATCAGATGATTGTTAAAGATGTTCCAAACGAGTCTACTCGTTCCGATAAGTAACAGTATAATTACGACACTTACTTAATTCTTTTATTTTCTCAACTATTAGTGTTTATTGCATAGTATATAAATTATTTTTATCACTGAATACATAGTAAGTAAAAAAATAATCTGATTTATAAAATAAATGAATATTTTATGCATACATGCAAGTACCAGTTCTTCAAGAATATTTAAAAACTAACCGAAATGTCCATCTTTATTTCGTTACTGCCGACGTCGTCGGAACTCATACAGGTTCGGACACGATTTAAGTAGGTATTATATTTCGGTATTGAAATTTTGTAATTTGAATCGATTTGTGAGTATATTTTTAGTCATCTTGATGGTTAAAGGACAATAAATTATATTTATGCTGCTAATGTTGAATTAGCAATTATTTGTTGTGCGATTTAAAACTATTTAAGTATATATTTTTATTTGTATAAAGACCCTGTCTATACGTGATTGTGATTACTGTAACAATAACCACATATTTCAATAACTGATATTGAAAGCAAAAATGTCATCCACTGATTCTGCTGATGAATTGGTTGAAAATACATTGAGTCCTCCTCGAAAACGAAGTAAAAGAAGCCCTCTTAGCGTTGAAGTTAAAGAAATAATTTTAAATGTTTTTAAATGTGAAAGACAAGAAAATCCCGGGTTAGTGGTTGAAGATATTGTGAAAAAAGTGGCTAATAAAGTTGGAGTTTGTGATAGAAGTGTGTTTACGGTGATAAAGGAATACAAAACGAATCATCAATTCGCTGGACCAAAAGTATGTCTGACCCGGAAAAAGAAGTTTGACAAAATTGATGATTTTGACAAAAATGCCATTAGAAAACTGGTTCATAATTTTTTTATGAGCAACGAAATACCCACCGTTGATAAGGTTTTAAAGAAGGTGAACGATGACCCTGATTTGCCAAATTTTTCGAAAACCACATTTTACCGAATAATGAAAAAACTTAATTTTCAATATAAACGTAGGGGAAGAAACGCTCTTTTACTAGATAGAGACGACATTGTGATGTGGCGAAGAGAATATCTTCAAAAGATAAGAGCTTATAGAGAGGAGAAGCGGAAAATATATTATCTGGATGAGACATGGTTGAACGCTGGCCATACAAAGTCTAAAGGGTAGACACTACAGTAAAAACATCAAGACAAGCTTTTTTGGATGGATTAACAACGAGATTAAAAAATCCTTCAGGTAATTTATTACATTCTACATATTTTAAATATCAAAACTTAAATACTTTTTTCTACGACCCTTTAATAACATGCTTATTATTCATTAGTTTTGAGTAGATAATAACACCCATTACCTACTTATCCCGTGAGTAATAATTCATTAATCATGGGTCATTACCGGTCATTACTCACGGATTGAAGTTAGGTTCAAGTGGTGCGTGTCACTTTTAATATATTAGTATTATTATATTAATATATAAACTTTAAATAAAATTACTTAAAATCGTTTATTTAATACAACAATCATTGTAATTTTTATCAAAGTTTTATATTCCCGACACTGAAAAGTAAAAAGACTTAAAAGGGAATATAGTAACAATGGGTCAGTATATTTTTTACGTTTACCTATACTTTGTTTACTATGAATTTTGACAATTATCATAATATTCAGTGCTCATAAAGTTTACCATACATTTTTGCTTATAATTTTTCGGAAACGAATAGAACTTGAATTTACTATTTCTTCTTGTATTTTTACAATACATACGAAAGCATTTACTAATAGTAGGCAACTAATTATTTAGCCGCGTACCGTTGGTAAACAACATTAATTTTTGTAAATTATAATTTTAATCTCGAGTAGTTGATAATGATATTTTTTTACTTATTAAAATAAAAAAAAGTTGGTAGAAAAAGTATATAGTATTCTACTCGCATTTAATGGCTACTACTCACTCAGATGAATTACGACAATTGCCTTCGGCTCCTATAACAAACTTCATCATCGTAAGTAATAGCCATCATTACATGCTCGTTGAATAATTACTATACATTTTTAGGAAAAGGCAAAAGACTCATTATTTGTCACATTGGTAGCAATGATGGGTTTGTTCCAAAGGCACTCCTGGGCATTTGAGTCGAATAAGTCTGGTGATTACCATGAAGAGATGACAGGTCAATCTTTTGAAAATTGGTTTTCCAATGTCTTACCCATATTAGACGACAAATCGATCATTGTTCTCGACAACGCATCATACCATTCCCGTAAAATAGAAAAAATTCCAACCAATTCATCTAAAAAAAAGCGATATCCAGAATTGGCTCCGTTCCAAAAATATAAATTTCGATGAACATATGGTTAAAATACAGCTTCTTTCGAGCGTACAAAAACATAAACATTCTTATGATAAGTACGTAATTGATGAAATGGCAAAATCACAGAATAAAGTGGTACTGAGGCTTCCTCCGTATCACTGTGAGTTAAACTCCATAGAACTCATCTGAGGAAATATTAAAAATGATGTCGCAGGAAAGAACACCACTTTCAAATTTTCAGATGCCAAGAATCTATTTCATAATTCAATTTCATCAATTACACCACAAACATGGCAGAACTGCATTTTACATGTTCAAGAAAAAGTAGAGAAGGAAATGTGCCGGCTGGACAATATAATAGAAACCCATGTTGAACCACTTTTTATAAACCTTGATGATAGTGACACGTCATCAGAATAATTTAAAAGTAGCCGAGATCTAGATCTCTGCCATATATTTATGGATGCAGGATGGACCTGCAGATGCTGTCAACAACACCGACCACCGCCTGTGAGTGTTTTTGTGCAGTGCAAGTGCGCGCTACGCGAGTGTAGTGTGTGTTAGAGAACTGTAAGTTGATTTGACTATATAGACATATACATTTTTGATATATTTTATGCATTTTTTTTTTTCTTTTCTGTATTTGAATTGTAAAAAAATTGTTTTTCTTAAGTTTTTTTAATAAAATCAGCTTTTTTATCAGCCTCAGAGTCTCCAAAGCAGGGAGGATGTCATCAAGTGCCACCAATCACGCACTTCGATGTTCATCGCCCTTCCTTCTGGAACATATAATTAAATTTAATTGGTTGAGAAATGAAAAAGTTTCATATATAACAGTTAATTTATCTTTAAATATGGGACATTTTCGGATCTCAAGTCAGTAGTGATAGTAGTGTACAGTACATGGCTTTACCCGTGTAGGGTAGCTCCCTAGAGCACTTTGCTCGGAGGGAGGAGGAGGGCTCTGACTCTTTCTAAGACTCTGAAGCTGAGTTTTTTTCTTCTTAGAAAGAATGTGTTTTATTTCCACCTCTAATAAAACCATAATGGCATTGTCTCTTCAAGATAATGCCACAATAAGAGCGTACCGGCCAACTACGCAATATTACACTATTACAACTACACTATATTGCGCAATAATTGGACAAATTAATAAACATGGAAACTTGCACCAAGTAGCTAACTCATTTTCCTACGTTTATTAATTACACCGGAGACGACAAAACCAATAATTACAATATAACCAATAATCCATGATTCCTCAACAATATACATAGCTGTGCATCTGTTGAAAGTACAAAATCAAAAAATGGACTGGCACAATTATGAGTGACATGTATACCTTCTTCGCTTTAATGATGCTAATGCCGAATCTGGACAACAGATTAATTGATAAAAACGGACTTTTTTTACAAAATATGTGACCAGAGATCTCATTCTTCAACTACTTCGATATTTACACTTCGTCGACAATGTAAATCCAGCAGGGCATGACAGACTAATTTTTAGACATATCTCCTTTTTTAGATATATCCCCTCGAAAAGACACCGATTTGGAGTAAAAATGTTTGTGCTGTGTGATGGTGAAATTGGAATAGTATCACATTTATTAACAGTTTATACAGTGCTAGATCAGTGCGAGACAATTTATTAGGATTTAGTGGTAGCGTAGTAAAATATTTTATAACCAAATATGAAAATAAAGGACATATATTCTAGACAGACAATTGGTACGCAAGTCCAAATTTAGCAAGTATTTGTGTGACAAAAACATTGTGTATGCAGTACGGTGAACTGAAACCGAAAATATTTTCCAACGTTTTCGCAAAATGTACCGCATGGAACGTTCTACATGAGCACCAAAGACAATATTTTAGCAGTGAACTGGAAAAACAAACGTAATGTTTATATGCTGACACCAATTCACGATGGCAAGTGATGGCATTGATTGACAGCAATTCATGATGGCATGGTTTGGCCGGTAGCTGCTGTAATAAATACATATGTTTTTATTTGGCAACAGCGCTTTCCTGCCAAACTTAACGGTAACGAAAAAACTAATATATGAGAAACAATTTATTGAATTTGTTTGCCGTCATGTTTTACCGGTGAGTTATCATTAAACCTATGACTTGCATGCCTCATTGCTTGACTTTACGTTTAGTTCTGATGACATATTTATAGTACCTACATATGCATTCCCCAAAATTTTCAGATATAGATAATTTAACAGTGACGAGTCACGATTAAAAATAAAACATATTTTTGCAGGCACTCGCTACATAAAATTGTTGGCAAAAAAATAATAAATTCTTGGGTTTTTCCCCTGTATAAATGGTTCCTATTATCGGATATCAACTAAAACAATCAGGTACTTTATCGAGCACTTTTGCAAAATTAAAATATAAATTTCGTATTTTATAAGATAATATATATTCTGACTAAACAAAAAGATAATCCCAAATGCGGCCCTGTTGCAGGCCTACACGTGCTAATGTTTACATCTTCCTGCATCGCTTAATGAATTTTACTATAGATGAAACACAACTGAATTTAATTAGGAGGACTGTACATACATTCTTTTTAGAAAATAAGCCCCCAACGATCAAAACAGTTAGGACCAAGTTACTGGAAAACAATATGATTCCTCAAATGAGCGCCGAAACGCTAAGAAAAGATCTACACAAGTTAAATTTTCGTTACATGAAACGATCTCGAAAATCAATTTTAATAGATAAAGAGGAAATAGTAGCATGGCGACGAAGATATTTGCGTTCTATTAGACATTATCGTCTTTCCAAAAGAAAAATTTATTATCTTGATGAAACTTGGATTAATGCCGGTCATACAGTTTCCAAAATTTGGCATGATACGACTGTAACAACTCCTCGTCAAGCATTTATAGAAGGCTTATCAACAGGATTACGAGCACCATCAGGCAAAGGTCAGCGTCTTATTGTAGCTCATATCGGTAGTGATACAGGTTTTCTGCAAAATAGTGCTCTCATTTTTGTATCAAAGAAAACAGGCGACTATCATGAGGACATGGACGCCACATGCTTTGAAAGATGGTTCGAAAACGTTCTTCAGCGTATTGAACCTAATTCAGTGGTAGTATTAGACAATGCATCCTATCATAGCCGACTTGTTGAACGAATTCCTAATATGAGTGACAAAAGCAGTTTTACAAAATTGGTTAAAAGAAAAATCCATTCCATACGGCGAGGATATGGTTAAAATGGAGCTAATGAATATTATTAGACAACATCGTAGTACATATCGTCAGTATGCTGTGGATACAATGGCTAGACTTCATGGCATTACCGTCTTAAGACTACCACCTTATCATTGTGAACTAAACCCAATAGAATTAATTTGGGCACAAATGAAAGGATATCTAGCTCGAGAAAATGTTACTTAAAATTATTGATGTCCAGCGCCTCTTGCAAGCCAGTTTGGACAATATACATTCAACTAATTGGAACAATGCGATAAGCCATGTAATTAAAGTAGAAGACGATATGTGGAGATTGGACGGCATGGTGGATACTGTTATTGAGCCTGTGACAATACAATTATGATCAAATGATTCAGACAGTTCAACAGACAGTTCTGCAGAATCAATGGAGTAAAATAATTTGGAAAATTATGAGCTACATATTTTCTTCTTCTTTTTGTGTAAATATGACATATGTTTTTTCAATGTGCCTCCATAAGTTGTCATTCCATTGTTCTCGTGATCTTTACACTGATCCTCTTCATATTGGAGAACCTCCTCTCGCCGTGCTTATTACTCTATTTGTTGTCATTCGGCTTATGTAGACATTCCATTATACCTGTTTTTTACGCAGTTATTAATGCCGCCCACCTTGTCTTGTCATCGTTTTTTCAAAGGGTTGTCATATCTGCTATTTCTAACATTTTTTTGTCCTTTTTGTATCAGGTCGTGTTTCTGCCGTGCATTTATTGGTCTGATGACTGTTTTGTAAATTCTACGTTTCATTTCTTATCCGATATTTTTATTTCTACATATTGTTTCATTCAGGCAACCTGTGGCTCTGTTTGCTTTATTCACTTGATCCTCCACTTCCGTTTCGAGCTTTCCATAGCTAGATAGATGAGGTACATATGTGCTTTTAAAATTAATTGAAACAGTCACATTTACCAGTGTTGTGAAAAAATTGATTACTCTTATAATAAAACAATCTCATTAGGATTAGGCCTATTGGGGACACCACGTACAAATAAAACGCACCGAAAACTTTACCCCATGGGTGGTGTGGAAACAAGTTAATTGGAGAGGTTATAACTCCACCTCTTAAGATTATTAAAAATTTGGTTCAGTTGTGATTAGTTTATTGTATATTAGCTTATTTATATTATCATAAATTGAATAGTTTATAGAAACACTAAAGATTTTATCGCATAAATTCATGAAACAAAATAAAATACCTGAAAGTTAAAACCTATTTATTTTAAGATTTTATTTCAGTTAATTGATACGCAACAAATCAATTACTTAAAAGTAACACGCATTCTGTAGTTGACACTACAGTTGGCTAACTTTAGGTACTCAATGTCACTCGTTAATAAGCAGAGCCCTTAGAACATTCTCAAGCGATTAAAATCGGTTTTTAAGTCTTGTAAACCACATATATAAACTGTATCTAGTACACTAGTTTGACCAAAATAGTTTTTCCAATTCAAAACAATTTTATTTAGAATAATATTATTTAAGATTTACAAATTCTAAAATCTTAATACCTCAGTACAGAGCCTTTACGATTAAAAATCATAATATAAATACGTATAAATACAAACGTTTTTACTAACAATTGTTATATTTGTTATTTGGCAATAAATTATCTAAACATTTTATTAAAAAAAACGTAGTCTGTTTTTATTTTATTCAATAAATTCTCATATAAATTCAAATTTTAATACAAGACTTTAAGCACGCTTTCATGAAACGCCACTGATAAGGAGTGAATAATTTCGAATTCGGATTATTTGTGGTGACCAAATATTATTTGCTAAAACGTATCGTGAATGCATTTGTTGTTACAGCTGGCTCACTGTAAAAGACCGCATATTATCGAGTAAAATGTACGGAGATCAATAAAAATGTTGTGAACCGATATTGTGTTGATTTTCTTATTAGTAAACGGCGTATTTGATTTAGACCTCGTACAATTCGGCTGTCATATTAAATGTATTAGTCACCTTTTTCAATATCTTGTCGGACTATAGTAAATATATGGAGTAGATCAAAGTGATATGCTATTGTGTTCAATTGAATGTGTGCGGAAAACGACGAAGTGGTATAAAAAATTTTTCCATTTCATGGACATGTCTCTCCTAAACTCCTACCATTTGTACAAATTTCTAAATAATAAAAAAATTTCAGTAGCAGATTTCCAAATCAAACTAATTTTTGAGATTTTAGAAAAATACAGGGGAAGTTCTGGTACTAGTGGCTGTCCTTTATCTGGACGCGTTATGGAAAATCCGTTAAGACTTGATCGTTCAAGTTACCACAGTCCTTCATTTATTCCAAGTACAGAAAAGTTAAAAAATCCGTTAAGAAATTGTGTAGTTTGTACTAAAAACAAAATCCGATTGCAAACCAGATACCGTTGTGATAAATGTGATGGTTCACTTTGCGTTGTACCTTGTTTCGGCGACTATCACACTAAAAAAGTATACTGGAAGTAAGTTATTTATTTAAAATCAATACCTAGATGTATTTTTGCAACAATTTTAATATTTGACACGATAGATACTTGTTTATTTTAAAAAATAAATGTTTTAATTACAGATTTTTTTATGAATTATTGTTAAAAACAACCTTTCCAATAAATAAATGTTGAAATAAATTATATACTGTTTCACATATTTTTTGAAGATGTTTTATTTTTAATTGAAATTGGAAGGCCGTTCCTGTTCCTTTCTAATATGTAATTATGTAAAGGTGCGTATACATATGCGCGCCGCTCGCCGCGCGCGCTGCTCGTTTGTAGAATGTTCGTTAGATTAATACCACGATACACACAGACACGGTATGCCACTATTGATACGTAATTCCATCCACTTCGCGCATGACGTCAGGTACGAGGACTAACACTTGCTATTTGACTTGCAAGTGCTTTGTTTACATGATATTTTTACGGAACGGAGAGAATATTTTGTTGTTTTTTAATTGTTTCTCATTATTATTAACGTGTTGGATACCCAATTTATTATTTGTATTGTTTTTTGTATTTTGTGAGTCTGTAGTAAATTTACAATGCCGAATTGTGCCGTGTGTAAGTGCAAAAATTGTAATCAAAGTACAAAAGGTACGAAAATAAAATACTTGAGCTTTCCAAAGGAAGAAAATTTGGCAAAGCAATAGATAAACGCTTGTCGAAGAGAAGATAAAATTAATTTAAAAAATGGTAAGTGTGGAATTAATTCTGAAATGTATATTTATAAGAAAGACCTTAAAGAACTGTATTAAATAAGTAATATATATATATATATATATATATATATATATATATATATATATATATATATATATATATATATATATATATATATATATATATATATATTCAGCAACGATTTGCTCAACCTCTGAAACAAAGATTATTGAATTACTTCCCAAAGAATGCTCGCCATTTAAAGGCTGATGCAGTACCTACTTTAAACTTACCTGGAGGCTCATCAAGTGCTGACCAAAAGCGAAAATCTGAGGAAATAACACTGAAGATTACAAAAAGAAGACGTAGAGAAGAGGTGGAAAATATTATAAAAGCATCAGCCAGTAGTATTTCAAGTTGTACACTAGCACAGAACAATGAAACGGTTACTGAGGAATCACAGCTTCCAACATGTGATGAACCATTAATTTCAGCAGTACCAAATATTGAGTAAGTGTTGCAATATTACAGAATGTTAATAATAGTATTTCTTAGATTTTATTAATGGATTTAAAGTAAGAGACTTATTTTATTTCCAGAAGAGACCAGGCTGAACTAATTAAATTCACACCAAAAATTGGAGTCCTTGAAAGCAGAGAACAAACATTTTTTGAAGAGAATCGAAGAGACTAAGTCATCTACTGCTCGAAAATATCATAGTCTTTTAGCGACAGTGTTTACGCCGGGACAAATTAAAATGTTATTAAACCCAGATAAAAAAATATGGGTTCGTTGGACGACAGAAGATATCGCTTCAGCAATTTCATTGCGAAGCGTAAGTCCGAAGAAAGCGTACCGATATTTAAGAGCAGCTAATTATCCATTGCCAGCTCTGTCGACATTAAGAAAATGGGCTAGCAATTTTGATGTCAACGAGGGTGTTATAATAACACTAATGAAGAAAAAGTCATCCGATTTCAATATTTTTGATCGGCTGTGTTTTGACATTCGATGAAATTTATGTCTCAAATAAAATGGATATAGAGAAAAAACAAGAGCAGGCTGTTGGACCACACCACGCTTGTCAGACAGTTATGGCACGCGGATTAATTTCAAATTGGAAACAACCCTTGTACTACCAATTTGATCAACCAATATCTAAAGAAATTCTTGAAGAAATTATTTCTGAACTTTACCAAGCGAATTTAATTGTGGTTTCCATTACAAGTGATATGGGTCCTGGAAATATTTCGTTGTGGAATAAACTGAAGGTCGGACACGATAAAAGTTGCTTTTTCGTTCATCCATGTGACGAAACTTTAAAGATTTTTGTTTTTGGAGATATTCCATATTTGATAAACCTTGTAAGAAATCATTTAATGGACCATGGATTCATTATTGATGATAAAATAATAAACATCGATTATTTTGAAACGCTTCTTAACATATCTACTTCAGAATTAACCTACGCCCCTAAAATGGCCCAACAACATTTGAATGTAAGAGGATCCATGCGACAACGGGTCCGTCCAGCAGTGCAAGTTCTATCCAATTCAGTGGCAAAAGCCATAAAATATTGTGGAGAGAGTCGCCTTATGTCAAAAAATAGCTTTTGGCAAGAAGCCTCTGATATGGTCCAACTGTTCAATGACTGGTTCGATTTGTTCAACTCACGTTTAAAATTCACTTTTAACTGTCCAGGAAGAAATGCTTTCGGTACAGATTTAACAACCAACGACACCTACTGGATCAAATGATGGTATTCATTAAGTCTATGAGAGTAGGCACTCACAAGAAAATGATTCCCTTTCAAAATGGAATTTTACTTACACGTACATCAATGTCGCAAATGTACGATTATTTGAAAAACAAATACGATGTGGAGTATATATTAACTTCCAGACTAAACCAAGATGTTCTTGAGAACTTTTTCGCATATATTCGGGGCATGGGTGCAAGTAATGATCACCCTTCTCCCCTCGACTTTCGGTACAGACTTCGATGGTACATTCTGGGCAAAAATTCGTCAGCAATTTTCACAGAAAACCGAAATACAACAGATTCTAATGAGGAGTGTTTGTTGGATATTCTCAAGGAGTCTCAGGGCGTAACATCTGATCTAGAAACAGAAGAAGTTTGCTTGACACAGAAATTGTTGTACAACCTTGCAAAAATTGACGAGCCGCACGAAACAAAAGAATATGCCGAAAAAGAAATTATGACGATTTCTTTTGTAGAACCATATTATTTGCAAGACGACTTTATCGATGACGAAATAGGGCAGCTAATGCAAGATTTTGAGGTAAAAGAAATAGTGAGTCAGGAATCACTAAAATATATTGCAGGATTTGTAGCATACGAATTTAAAAATAAATACTCATTGGAAAACCCCACTGCAGGTATGGACATAACTAGGGCTCCTGACTGGATACAAACTCTCTCTAGAGGTTCTCTTATACATTAAAATGATGATTTGTGGGCAGTTGCACTGAAACTTGAGACTGAGTTCCATAAAATGCATGGTAACTCTTTATCTAAAGACGAGAAAATTTTTCATAAATTAGCTGATAAAACCATGTCACAAATAAAAACCACATCTGTACCTTACGAAGTTGTCCTTTACTTTGCTAAAACTCGAACATATATTAGGCTACGAAGGTTAAATAGAAAAATTAGTCTTAAGAATGCTCAAAGAAGCCTAGAGAGGAAAATGTCAAAATTTACCAATTTTAAAAAATAATAGATATATTTTTACTCTTTTATCTTGTAATAATTTATTTTATAAAATGTCGGTATTTTTTTTAGTGGGACTTTATAGTATCATACATCTGCACTTTTATATACTCTCTTTAGATTTTATTCTACGTGGTTCTTATCGTTTTTAGGTAAGAACCATCTTCCTTTCTACTCGACTTTACAGACTGCGCAAGGCATCCCAATGTTTCGGTCACAGATTGAACTCGTCCGGGGGTGACATGTCCGAAGAAGGGGTGGTTTTAGTTGGTCACAATACATATCCAATAGTAGTGTAAGTGGAATAGGACGGGTGGGGATAGTGATTTGCATGGGCCCATCCGTTCGTAATGGCGACGGCGCTACTAGTCTCGTTAGGTGGGGGGTATAATATAGCGGGAGACGCATGTGCAATGGCGAAATTTGATTTAGATTGGGACGCCATATTGCAAATTGAGTTTGTGTTTTGTTATTATCATCTTAAATTGTAAAAATTCTGTTTTACATTTACAAAATGGTATAGTATTTCCAATCAAAAGAATATTTTTTATTGATAGGTGAAAGTTAAAGTTGGACAAATGGCGCTAGAAACTCTCTCCCAAAACTTTATATGGGAGTTACCTTAGTTACTATGTTAGTTGGTAGGCAACTGGTTAAGGGTGCATGCGGCTCATATAATCCATTCTTTGGATGCTATGTCCTAGTATGTGCTCCTCTCCGGATTGAATCCAACAGTACTAGGGACACCTTCCCTAGTCGGTTTAGAAGCTTACACCTCGGTCCAAAAAAAAATAGTATTATATATAACATCAATGTTCTTGAAAATATCTAAGGGTTAATTACGTGGAAATTTAAAAGAGAAAACATTTCAAAAAGTTATTAAGACATTATTTCAAAAAAGTATTTTTATTATTTTTGAATTAATAATCAAGGCTTATTGTTTTTTGACGTGTTTCCTCGCCAATAATTTTCAAATACATTTTATTGACTTATGAACAAAGTCCAAATCCCTAGGAATAATAATGCATAGTACAACTATTTATCTTACAATCAGTTTTAATCAAATAATCAGATGACATAATTGTTTATTCGATAAAATTGGAACGTATCTCATAAAATTCTATGAACATTTCGTGCGTGACATCATATGCGGCGAGAGAGACAGCGCTACCATGCGCAGTGGTATACCGTATCTGTGTGTATCGTGGATTAGTACGTGTTTGAAAAAGGCGTACAAACGGCGCACTACGATCCACCTTCTGTCAGTTTTTCAACGAACGCTTTGGTGGTTCGCATACATATTTGGACGAGTTCGTGAAAGGTTTGTTGGTTTTTGGGGCGTCTGAGTATTATAATAGTAATATTACCTTAAAATATTTGGTAGTAATGAAGTGGTCAGCAGAAAATATTATCAAACTTATTGGTGCTTACCGTGGGAAATCTCTATTGTGGGATCCTCAACATAAGGACCATTTTAAAAAACCACTTAAAGCCGATGTCTGGAGGGAAATAGAAGCTGAAATAAATATACATGCGGACCAATGTAAAAAAAAGGTGCAACAAAATGCTGCAGAGGACTTAGACGCTAAAACAGAAAAACCCAACGAGATTGATTCGTTTTGTACATATGTCGCTACAAAAGTAAAGAAATATTCGTGTAAGACTCAGACCTCGGTGCAGCATGCAGTGTTCGAAATACTGATGAACGCTGATAGAGGATATTATGCTTCGGCAATGTCATATTATCAGCATTCTAATAGCTGGCAAAATCCCCTGGTAAATATACCTCCGAGTGTACCTCCTCCCGCCGCGTAATTTCAACAATGTCTGCTGCAACCTTTACTTACAGTCTATCCAATCACCATCTACTTCCCTGACAAGTATCTCCAGTCAACCATCTCCATCTGAGTCGTTCATTTCAGATTTTGTTTAAAACATCTAGTTGTTTTTGGTAGATAGATTTAACGTATCTCTAGTAACTGTTTAAATGAGATTTAATATTATTCATATGTATTAAAAAAAATAAAACAATAGTTCAAAATTAAATACTTAATTGCTGCTTATTAATATTACCTTGATATATCCTTGTAATTCATTAATAAGTGCTGCGCAAACTTGTGGTACTATATGTCCAATAGACTGCTTGGAAATCCTGAACGTATACTGAAGACTAGTATATGATTCTCCCGTGGCAAGAAATCGAATTGTCACTGCCAACCTGGAATAATAAAAATAACTCTAATTTTTTAAAAAGAAAACTAGATCCCGAAATAATACACAAGTGTACCTACTTTGTTTTTTCACTTTTTCGATAATACTTGGTTACTATTGTAACCGAAAATTATACAGTGACTTATACCAATCATTAAAAAAAATATGGAGAACAAGTAATACTTGCCTGTCTTGAGCAGAAATTGCAGAGCGGAAGTATCTTCTTTGGAAATGTGAGGACCAATCTTCTGCAGCAGCTTTTCTAAGTCGGAAGGCGACATTCGTGTAAAATTCTTATATTGGCAACTTATTTCTTGAGACTTCAAATCCATCATAAGTTCGGAACCATTTCGTGTTTTAAACAGGTTGGTGTGCCACCAACGTCGTTGCTTCCTTTTCTTTTTGTACAAACTTGCCATTACCAAGAAAGCACCTCTTATCACAGAAATAGCGTAAGTTTTATCGCGTGACAGAGACATGATTATCTACAATTACTAAATGTTCGTCAGTTTTCTTCGGATCGCGGAAGGTTCGCAGCAATTGGCTCTGCAATTGTGGTTTTGCTTAGCCCGTCGTAATTGGCTGAAGAGTGTGTGAGAGAGTTATCCAAACCTCCTCCAGCGGCTCCTTCGGTTTTATTTGAGTTTGGGTGAACGTCGTGTTCGTCCTTGCCACAAAAATCGTCCTAGTACAAACCTCCTCGTTGGTAGAGCCGAGAATCCATATTCGTTGAATCGGAAATACGAGCACTTTTTAGAGCGCATACTCCGATTCGCGAATAGTGATTGCTGATTGTACAGGGTGTGTCCGATTGGTAGTGTGCGCCATATTCGAGCTTTATTTGGTCCCTTTGGGATCCTTGAGTCCGCGCACCTGTGCAGTTACTAACCAGTCGGATTTTTCGAACTCCCTTAAGGTTACACACCATTCCAGTTTCCTTAGCTTAGTTTTAGAGTAGAGTAAGGAAGCCTTAGTTTTTAGAGTAACGTAGGTCCCAAATATGTAAGTGGCGAGTAAATTTTATTTCCTACTCGTCCAGTTACTCTACAAACCATCATGCGAGATGGTCGTCTGCGTCTATGGTACAAACTTCACCACGCAAGCCGGTATGGATATTCACATACGGAGGCTACGCTGCCGAGGACCCAGACAAGATGACGTCGACGTCTGCGGCATATGTGGGCGTGTATTTAAGTTTTTGCTGGGGTACGCCAACACATGCGCCGGGCTCATCCAGATGAGTACAACGGGGATCTCGAGAGGAGGTACGAGAATCCCGGTCGGCAGGTTCTATTCACCGACGAGGATCTCATCGGGAAACCCCTCTACGAGGGCTGGTTCATCCTTCAACATTTGATGGGGTTATTCCCGGATAATACGAAGGTGCAGATCCAGTCCGCGCGTAGGAAACCAGAATACAGTGAGTTCCTCGAAAGTCTCAGGGAGGAAGAGCGACGTCGGAACCGGTCTCCGAGTCCCGTCGCTAGACCTTCCAACACCGACACTTTATCAAACTGAGGAAGGAGAACCCTCGCCGGTGAGGGCATCCGCTTAGGGTGAATCGGGCACCCTCTCGTCCCCCGGGCTTAACAACGCCGGTCGGAGAAGCGACACCCCACTTTCCGCTGATTAGCCTAATCCCGAAGTTGAAGAGCCCGTTCCGTTGCGAAACCGTGAGACGATTGCCTCTTACATGAATGATTATTTTAACACCAAGGCAGGATTGGTCGGAGAAAGAACAAGCGTTATTTAGATGTACTCAATACGCAAACGCTGAGCGACATTACTGCGAGTGCCGGGAAGCGTAAACCACAAGTGCAGCCACAACAACGTAGATCGAAAGCTTCTAACGCTCCGGTTATCGAAAATAGACGCCATCAAAGGGCTCAACGTTACCCGCTTGACCCAAACAAGATATCATGCCGATAGATCCGCTCTGACTCGGGCAATCATAGATGGCAAGCCTCTTTATAGCAACGATGTGTACCCAGATATCAAAGCTGTTGAAAGGGAATATCGGACGATCTTCTCATCAAGATCGCCAACAGACGATGAACCAATTTCCGATCAGAAGGAACCGCTGCTGATCAGCCATGCTGTAACAGAAGCGGAAATCCTCGGGGCCTTACAATCCATGAAGTCACAAGCAGCCGGTCCTGACTTTCTTAAGATCAGAGAGCTGCGTAAGGTACCCGTTCAGAAATTGGTTCTGGTCTATAATACCATGCTCCATTATGGTGTCACCACGGAAGTATTAAGGGATTGCAAGACCACCTTGATACCAAAGGGTGGCGATCCAATGGAGATAGGTAATTGGGGTCCGATAACTATTTCTTCGGTTTCGGTCAGGGTATTGCATCGTCTGCTTGGGAATAGACTTGCGGTGCTGGATTTCCACGAGCTTCAGAGAGGCTTTCGGCAGGTAGATGGCGTTCTTTTGAACAACCTGACACTTCAAGCGGTCATCAAAGAACGAAGAAGAGGCCTTCGTCCTTATAATATCATCTCTATAGATCTTCGAAAAGCTTTCGACACGGTATCGCAACGATCCACTGAACGGGCTGACTCGCTTCGGGTTTTAGACGCTTCATTTAACCGGTATGTGGCGGACTCGTACCTGAATTGTCGTACGAGGGTCGCTGCCGGGAGCAAGTCCACGCAATTCATCAAGATGTGTAAAGGAGTCAAACAGGGAGATCCCTTGTCGCCCTACCTCTTAAACATGCTGGTCGATGAGCTGATATGCAAGCTCGAGGCGGGCGGGCCTCGCCTTCCAATTGCAGATGGCAGGAAAATCTCGGTGTTGGGTTACGCCGACGATTTAAAGGCTCCCCCAAACCAACGCGGAAAATTCGCATTACCTGCGGAATTCCGTACCGCATACGATTCGCATTGAATTGTTTCCACTGTGGTAAGTATACAAGTTCAGACAAGTACGATTTTCGTCGTTCGGGCATGCGTTTTGTCTGCGTATTTATTCGTCCGGAATCTTAGTTTGCACTCGACAGCGTTTTTATCAGTTTCGCAGTGGTTTCGCATGTGAAAAAATTGAAAATGGAGAGAATTATTGAGTTGGTTCGAAAGTATCCTATTCTCTATGACCTTTCTCATGAAGATTATAAAAATGTAAGGAAAAAGGACAAGATTTGGACTAGAATAGGAGAAAAAATAGGCGAAAAGTTTTACGATTTGTATTGGTTTATTTTTCTACATCTAAGACTAAAGAAAAGCAGAGGCCTAAACAATACTATATTTACTGCAAGAAGAGTCCATTATTTTCATCGTGAACAATCTATTCATAGTCCTGAATTAAAATACGTGGCAAATTTTTCTCGAACAGAAAATGCCAGTCTTGCAGCTCTCCTTGGGTCATTGTCCAAATTTTGAAATGCTCCAAGTTCAGGCTCTGGTGGATCTAAAAGTTCTATGAATCTATCATCACATTTTTTTGTCCTTAGAAAATTATGCAAAATACATGCAGTTTTCACAATGAGAATACTAGTATCAATTTTTGTTTCCATTGGTCTGTAGAATATACGCCATTTTTGTGCCAATATTCCGAAAGCGTTTTCTACTACTCTTCTCGCTTTACAGAGCCTCACATTATAATTTTCCTTGAAAATATCTGTTCTGCTTTGACTGTATGGAAAGGGCCTCAACAAGTATGGTTTTAGTGCAAAGGCTTCGTATCCAATTAAGACATGGGGGGAAAGTTCATTCTGGCCTGGGAGATTTTTCGGCTCAGGTACACCCATCTGATTTGTTTCAAATCTTCTTCCCATGTTGGAAGCTTCGAATATTCCACCGTCGCTGTTTTTACCAAAACCGCCAATATCAACTGAAATGAATTTATAATCTGGGCCAACAATAGCCATTAATACTGTAGAAAACTTATTCAAATAACACCAATAATTAGATCCTGTTTTGTCTGGACACTTGATAGTAACATGCTTGCCATCGATGCTACCAATACAATTTGGGAATCGCCAGGTATTTCTAAAACCTTCTTCAGATTTTTTCCATATTTCTGTAGTTGGTTCGGGCAAGTAAATATGTTGCAAATTTCTACATAAAGCTTCACAAACTTCTACAACTATGGCACTTACAGTCGAAAACCCGACTCTAAAACTATGGCCTATTGTATAAAATGTATCTCCGGTAGCCAGATACCTAAAAAAGAGTATTTTGTTTCAGGGGATGAGATTAAAAAAAAATGCAGGAATCTGCGCGATACGTACGCTAAGTACATAAGAACTAATAAAACTAGAACTGGACAAGCGGCAAGCGATAAAAAAAAATGGATATGGGCAGATCATATGGAATCGTTCAAACCGTTCCTAAATTTTGCTAAGACTGCATCCAATGTCACAGATGTTGATACACAAGAATCTGAAGCATTCCCAAATATAGAATCACCCGAAAATATATTAACGGATGAAAATTCCGCAGTACAGAAACCAACGTGTATTAAAAATCTACTAACAACTCAGATGATTCCCAGAATAAAATTCAACCCTCCTCATCGAAACCTACTCGAAATAAAGCTCCTAGGGTTACTCTTTCAAATGAAACTCCTTCTACAGGCAGAACAAACAGAAAACGCAATTCTGAGCCATCCACATCTGTGAAAGATATGATCAGTTATTTTGAGAGCAAAAAGAGAGTAGTGCATGATGCTACCGATCAACTGTTTTTGGCTCATGCTTCTACGGTAAAATCTTTCTCTCCTAGAAGGCAAATTGAAACAAAAATGAAGATTGCGCAAGTTATCATGGAGCAGGAGTTGCTTCAATTGGAGGAAAGTTCTTTGAATAGCCATCAATCTAGAGCTGAAAGTACAGACACCTATCAAAACCCCTCTTCCGTCGGAAGTATTTCGGTTGTATCCCTACCTTCACCAAATGACACTGCATTACCTAAACAATCGAATACTTCTGGGTTCTATGAAGTGAATTGTGAAAATAATTATGTTACACTACACAACTTGGCGCAGAGTTGCAACCAAGCAGCTTCTCATAATCCATCAGTTTCCAACTATGTCAATTCCTTTGACCCTTACAATACATAAAGTATATTTTAGAGTTATTTTGATCCTTATTCTCTTTTACTGTAGTAAATTAATGATATAAATAATGCCTGCAGTTTTTTTTTTTCATTTTCTTACCTTAATGTTATGGCCAACCGTTCTTCGGGAGAAATAGCTTCTCGGTAATTCGTGTCTGATTTTCTAATATCATTTCAGCGTGTGATATTCCCCACATTTCAGTCTTTCTAGATTGATATCATGAACCCATTTTCTTCTTTTCCTAAGATTAAATTCATAATATAGTCCATATTGTTGTTTTAGGATAACTATAGATAATAATTTTACCTTGAATTGTCGTCCTCCATTGCTAACATTACAAGAGCTTCTTCATCTGATGACACCAACTCTTCTCAATACTAGACACATACGAGTATGACGCGAATATATTCGCTTCAATATGAAGTTCTTTACGAACTTTCCGTCACGAATCCGCTGCGAATAATTCGCGTTGGTTTGGGGGAGCCTTAATTCTGCTGTCCGAATCGGCCAGATGGTACCATACAGCTTTGGACAGCCTTCGAATTGGTAAGAGTGCCGCTATTACGGTTAATGTTAACGGTGGTAATAAGCACTCTTACTGCGTAACTCGCTCCCTCTTTTCTGTCGGAAACGACAGGATTCGGCAGCTGCAACCAAGTGAGCTGGTTGGATACCTAGGCCGAAGGTATAATGCTTAAGGACAGACCAGGGTGGCCTTCAACGAGCTGGCTCCCGATGTACATCGACAAGTTGCAGAGTCCCACCATCAACATGAATACGTTGAAGGGCTTTGACAGGTCCGTGCGTATAGCCGTTCGAAAGTTTCTGTCCCTCGTACGTGCGCTGATGCTTACATCCACGCTCCCACAAAAGAGGGTGGCCTGGGCGTCATGGCTATGGCCATGCACGTCCCGGCTATTATAAGAAGGAGACTGACAAAGTTGAGAACCTCAGCTACTCATACGACGTATGTAACCCTCAGTCTACCATATATGTCACGTCTCTGGGAGAAGATCCTTAAATGGACACGAACATCAGCAGGCAATTCAGCATTCATCGCACGTGAGTTGAGTCAGAAACTTGAGGACGGCTATAGTGGAAACGGACTTCGTCAGGGCTCTTCACACTCCGAAAGCTCAGCCTGGATAAGCAATCCACCGCCCTACTGGTCAGGGAGAGATTTTATCAAGGCAACTCAGATGCGAGGAAATATTCTGCCAACGAGAGGAATCCCTTCAAATCCACCACATAACGGCGGTGTCTTAGTCACGTTCTCCAAAAGTGCCCCACAACCCACTGGCACCGCATAAAAAGACATGATCAGCTCGTTACGTGTTTACGAAAGGCAGCTGAAAAGAAAGGGTGGATATGCGAGGTTGAGCAGCGAATAAGATGCGCCGACGGAACTCTTAAGATACCTGAGCTTGTCGCGCATATGGGTGAGCAGGTAATTGTCGTGGACGTTGCCGTCAGCTAGGAGGGTCCTGAACCCCTTAGTACAGCCGCTGCCAATAAAACAGCGCTGTACACTGAGCCTCGATTCCTTCAGACTATGCAGACCCGATATCCAGGGAAACAAATTCGCATGGCACCTCTAATCGTGGGATCTCGCGGAACATGGTGTCTGTCGAATTCTCGTGTCATGAGAATTTTCAACCTTTCAAGGTTCGACAATTTCATCACAAGGCAATCATGGGTAGCATCCATATGCATAGTCATTTTATGAGGTCCTAACATAAATGACTTATGAACATTTTTCTTTCGAATATTTACATATCGGCTTCTTCCTATCGTGGGTCCTACGTTCGTCTAGTTTAGGATTTTATCTATTTAACAGACAACGTAAATGTTTGTGTTGTCTTTTATGTCTGTGTTCGTCCCATTTTCTACATTTCATACTATTTTTTAACTTTATTGATAGCCCTTATTGGCTATCTGGCTAATTTTTACTTGCCCGCGATAGTGCGTTGGCTATGTTTTTGCTATGGGGGGGATGGTCGGCTCGTACGATTAAATCTGGCCAAAGATCGGGCCATACGCTGCTGGTCCGTTACTTTGCGGATCGGAACGGACCAGCAGGACTAGGTCGGTTTTCGGATGACGGGGGTGGTTACATGATGATTGAAGCCACCCAACCGGGCATCGCCCTGCCTACGTATCAAAAGAGGATATGGCTCTATTCTGATAGCCACGCAGAACGTGTGAATACATACCGAATGTTTCAATCGAATACATTACTCATCTGGTTACTCCTCTGGCACCTCCCTCTCTTCCCATTCAAAATTCAAATCGGATATTCGAATAAGGTGATTTTCCGAATACAATGTTTGAGTCATTTGAGTGATCTAATAATGCGAGTGATCTTGTTCAAGTTTTCGAGATATCTCGAGTATAATCGAATGGTCGATTATTTTTCATTCGAATTATCCCATCACTATCCCATAACATACTTTCCCAATCTTTGGCTATCCACCAGAAGATTAATAATGGAGGCGAATTTGTGGCAAGTGATGGTTGGCTTAATCGATGGAAGAAGCGACACGGAATTCATTTCGCGCACGTAAGTGGAGAAAAACTGTCTGCTGATTCTTATGGTGCGACAGAATTCAAGACTAAGTTTGGTGAAATGATTGAAACAGAGAAATTATCTCCAGAACAAGTTTATAATATGGACGAGTCCGGGCTAAACATTAAAATGTTACAAGAAACAATTTTTCTAGGCAGTCATGAACAGTCTGCTTCTGGCTATAAAAAGAACAAAGAACGTATTACAGTGGCCGTTTGTTCGAATGCAACAGGGACTCACAAAATTCCTCTTTTCGTTATTGGCAAGTCTGCTAAACCACGGGCACTCAAAAACTTGAATCCATCTTCCTTTCCGGTCTATTATGAGTCACAAAACTCAGCGTGGATGAATTCAGACTTGTTTAAAGAGTGTTTTAATTTGGAGTTTGTTCCAAAAGTTAAAAAACATTTAAAACGTGTAAATTTGCCTATCAAAGCAGTTCCAGTGGTAGACAATGCTCCAACCCATCCTCATGACTGGGGTGTAGATGACATAAAATTAGTTTTTCTTCCTCCTAATGTGACACGCTTAGTGCAACCAAATTCTGCAACATTCGGAGAGTGAAGACAAAGGTCTTTTAGAAGTCATCAAAAATATCAATATCAAGGACGTTATCTATATGTTAGCTACAACATTTCAAGAAATGCCCTCTTCAGCGTTTGTTAAATCTTAGAGAAAACTTTGGCCAGATGTTGAGAATCTAGTTGTGATCTCGAATATTGCAGGAACTGAAGAAGAAAACAAATCCACTCTACAAGACCTTCAAAAGTTATCGGGTAACGAAGCATTACAGCCAGAAGATGTGGAAAATTGGATGATAAACTGTGATGATCAGCTTGAAAATTAATTTTTGAATGATGACGAAATCATAGATGTAGCTACCAAAGAACCAGAGGAATATGATGAGAGTAGTGACGTTGAAGAAGAGGAAACGGTTTCTCACGAAGAAGCCAAAAATTCAATGGACATTGCATTAAAATACATTGAGCAGCAACATGAGTCAACAGCATTAGACGCTTCGGTGATTAGAAAATGGAGGGATGTCGCATACAGAAATTCACTGAAGGTTAAAAAGAAGAAGAAAATGACAGACTTTTTTAAAAAAATAATTACTTTTTAAACTTGTACATATTTGTTGATGTATGTATGTAGCCCATTAGTGTATATAAATACATATGAAATATGTAAAAAATATTTATTTTTTTTATATGTACATACACTTCATCTAATTTAGTTAACGATGTACGTCATCGGCGTCATAGCGTGTGACGTCACATGATACCAACACGAAATACTTAGGGTGTAGGTGTGTTCTTTTTTAGAATCACTTTACCGAGTACACTGGCATTACAGCCACTAGACATATTTTATTATATACGCGTAGAACTAATATTTAAAAGTTTCTATTAATGTTAACTTAAAGAAATACACAATAATATGTTTCATTTAATTTGTATAAATGCATTATAAAGCGTTTTTATCAAGAACATTTGTTCGGAACACACTGTAACTGTAATTGAACGAAGGTAAAATTTTGGCATAAATTGGTAACACCTATTTGACAGTTGCGGTGTTGACACTTTTTGTACTTTATTATTTTAAATCTTAAAGTGAATACCTCTTGTTTTATATTTTTAACTATTTAATAAAATCTGTTCTTTTTAGAACAAAATTAGTGTGTTTTATTTCAAAAATGTCATGTAAGAATTTAAATAGTCGTTGTAAAGAGTATATTAATAATTATGTGACCTATTTGATTTAAAATGGATTCAGGATTTTTTTATACTTTGGCAACTATGTCAACTTCAATCTCTGACGTATATAATGACGTAAATCGTTATCTAAATTAGATGGACTGTATGTATGCAAGTAAAGTACACTTCGGATTAACCGGACAAAACGGCAACCGGCCAAGTATGAAGTCCCGAGGTGACCGGTTAAGAAGAATTGTACTGTACTATATTATGAAGTAGTTCACTTTAAAAATAATCAGTATTTCGATCAATTGGTAAAAACATTTAAGTACACAAATTCAAAATTCAACACTTTCTCCGATAATTTTATATGAATGTTGGATACAGATTAGTACAACTCTGTAAATCGTCAAATAGACGTCAAATCAAAAGGCGCATATTTGAAGCTCTTACAAAAAAAATCAATTCTAAAGGTTTTTTCTTCACTTTTACGGTATCACTTGTAGTGGTAAAGACGCATTAAACTAGTGGTCTGTAAGAAAGTGTATATTTCGTGTGTAGGAAGAGAAATCACTAAAAAATCGACATGGAAGAAATTCCGCCGAAGTCTCCAGAGGGAAATTTTATATAGAATCAGGAGAAGACAGGATGATGAAATTTGAAGAATTAAAAAAGAATAGAAATATTAGGGTAAATGATAAGGTAATAAACGAAAAAAGCCAAACAACTAGCACTAACGAGGTAGATAACCAATTTGATTTTAATAACGATGCAATTTTGACCCAATTTAATAAAATAGATAGATCAGGTAATCCAAATTTAACCCTTCACTGCATCATGTTGTTTAAAAAAAAACATACTAAAAATAAACATTTATTTTAATAGCAGATAAAGATGAATCAGTGTGTACATGACGTTGTTCACTAACAATGCAGTATTTAAACGAAATATTTTAATTTATTCTCCACAGATAGCCTTTTAGACAAAATTGTGGAGGAGTCAAATTTATATGCCATACAGCAGAATCCTAACAAACCACTGAATATTACACGAAGTGACATAAAGCAGTTTATTGGAATTACAATATACATTTCCCTTGTTCATTTGCCCAACACAAGGGCATATTGGTCAAAAGAAATTGGCTTTGAGAAAGTAAAAAGTGCTATATCAGTCAACAGGTACGAAAAAATCAGAAAATTTTTACATTTCATTAATAACGAGAATGCCTTATCCCGTGACAATCCAAACTACGATTGAGTTTATAAAATTAGACCAATAATTCACCACCTCAATGGAACATTTTTAAACGGAATTCCATTGGAACAATAACGGTCCGTCGATGAGCAAATTTGATCTACCAAAGCTTGGCACTACATGAAGCAGTACCTATCAAACAAGCCACACAAATGGGGTTTTAAATTTTTTATCTTATGCAGTAGCTCTGGATATGCGTATCGAATACAATTATATACAGGACAAGAGAATGATCAAAAAACGAGACCTGCTTTTGAACCTGACCTCGGAGCAACTGCAAATGTTGTGGTGAGGTTGGCTAGAATTATTCCTAGGAATATGAGTCACAGGCTTTATTTTGACAACTATTACTCTTCTATACCTCTCCTTGTATATCTTTCCAAACAAGGTATTCACAGTTTAGGAAACGTAAGAAGGAATGGGATTCCAAATTGTAAGCTTACGGATGAAAAGGCTATGAAAAATTAAGAAAGTTGAACTAGTGTAGAGTTTGTTGGTACTTGCGATGGTCTGGAAATAAGTAGCTAAGAAAGTAGAAATAAGTGTGGAAAGATAACAAATTAGTCACGTTTCTATCGACTTTCGTTGGCGAAGTTCCTAAAACTACTGTCAAGAGACATGACAAGAAAGAAAAGAGAACAAAAGAAGTAGTTGTCCATATCTTGTACAAAAATACAACCGTCATATGGGCGGTGTTGATTTGTTGGACAGCAATATGGGATGGAATAAAATTATTCTAAGGATTAAAAAAATGGTATTTTAGAATATTTTACCGTCTACTAGATCTAACCGTTGCTAACAGTTGAATTCTTTACACGAATTCGGCTGAACATAGAGCTGGCGTGAAGCCTAAAGTCACACACGCACAGTTTAGAACACAACTGGCAGAAGCATTATGCAGGACAGGAGAGCGATTCGTCATTGCAAAAATGGGAAGACCTTCAGCAAGTGAAACTGAGGAGGCGCTACAAATAAAGAACAGAAAAGGCCCAGAACAGGTTATGCCAGTTAAGGATGTTCGAATGGATGGAATTCACCATTGGTCTATATGGTCCGAAAAACAAATAAGGTGCAAATTTTCATTTTTCCTAAATATTGTTTTAACCCTACACTGCTCAATGTATCATATATGAAACATGCCGAGAATTTACATGTATAACACAGTGAAATAATATTAAGTCCAAACATCACTATGTAACATATTCGATATATACCACTCTATTATATTATACACATTTTGTAACCTCGCAACGTCGTCTAATATTTTATAAAACGTGCGAATTAGTCAGTTACCACTTAACCGTCGTGTTGACGATAACGCTGAGTTTAAAATTTTAGGTGGTTATTAATCAAAATTGAATGTGCAAAATTGCGTTCTTCTTTGACTTCTTTATAAAATAGCTATACATATAATTTTTTCCAATCTAAAATTAAAAATTGAGCATTGTAGGGTTAAGTATATCCTTATTTGCATAGTATTGTTCATAAACAACACTTATATTTTTCCAAAATAAACAAAAATAGTTGTTCAGAATATTTTTTTATTATTTTTTTTTCCGCCAAAACAACGAAAATCCAGTCGGCAAACTTTTTTGTAACGAAAAATAAAAAATCATGCAATAAAAAAAACAGCAAAACAACAGCAAAATAGTTTTTTGGTCAAGGTATGTTGATGATATTATAGCTCTCATACAGGGAACCCAAGATGATGCTTTACAGATTCTGGATGATCTTAATAACCTCCATCCCAACATCTCTTTTACTCTGGAACCAGAATCTGACAAAAAGTTGAACTTCTTCGATATGACTATATCCCGTAATAAAGATTCTTTAGAGTACAATATTTACAGAAAACCTACCCAAACAGATCATGTTATACATGAAACATCTAATCATCCAACCCAACATAAAATGGCTGCTTTCAACAGTTACATTCATAGGTTACTCAAATTTCCACTTTCTAATGATAATTTTAATTCAGAACTTAATACTTTTAAACAATTTGCTTTCAATAATGGTTATGATCCTAACATTATCTATAAGCTTCTAAATAGAGCTAAACTAAAAATTGCAGAAAAGCTTGCATATTCATCATAATGTTTTCTTCAACCTAATACTTCAAATATCACCAGATATTTCTCCTTCACTTATATTAACAGCATTTCCAATAAAATCTAAACTTTTTACTTCTACAATTGATAACATTAAAATTTCCTTTAAGTCACACAACACCTTAGGTTCCTTCTTAATCAACACCAAAGATAGGATGAACACACTTGACAAAAGTGGTATTTACAAATTAAAATGTGATGATTGTGATGCCTCTTATGTAGATAGAACCATTAGAAAGTTACCCACTAGAGTTTCAGAACATTTGAAAAGACCCAACTCTTCAAGTTTTGGTCAACACGTATTATCCAGTAAACACAATTTTAACATTAACACTGGTTCATCTATTTTACATGACATTAGTAGAAAGAAAAACTATATGGAGTTGGATTTATTGGAAGATTTGGAGATTACAAGGGAAACAAATGGAAACTCTCACTGTCTTAATACTCAAATTAATTTAAATTGTACTAAATTTAAACCTATTTTTAAAAACTTTATTACAGCTTCACCTCGTAGGGGACCCAGCTCGACTGTTTAGACTTCCTGCATTGAGCACATCCATATTAATTTTATAGTTCTACCATTGACTGTGGGTTCAACTGAACTACTTGGATTACACCCCATTTATATACTTTGCTTTCAATTTTGATTTTTAATTTTTAGTATTTTAATTACATAGTCAGATTTTTTCCTTTCTACATTACTGATAGTGCTTGGTAGACCATTTTATTGTAGTCAACTACCCACTGTCTAATAAATTGTTTAGTCTTTTTCTTGCATTCTTACTTTACGTCGACTTCAGTTGCTCTCAAACTAACACCCTAATTATTATAGACAGGTTTGAGTGTGAGATCTGGATTATTCAATCTACTTAAACAAATATTCTATATAATTTTATATTTCATCAGTGACCTCCTATAGTAGTGTCAGTTGGACCTTTGGTCAATACTTAGTTTCATAGAATTTTAAAAGGTGCAGATCACATATCTATGAATGTGACTGCTCATCCAAGCTGTCATTTGTCACATGTCACCCCAACATTTCCGTTAGATCGGGAGCCATTCTGTCTCCGGCTTCTGTACGCAATGTAGCTATTCTTCAATAATTTTAAAGTGTTTGTTTGTCCTTTTGTAGTGTAGTTTGTTGTACAATTATATATTTATGACATTTTATTCTTGTCGAATAGGCCGCAATTGACGAAGTAAGTCTATAAACGTTAATCACATAAAAACTCTTATCAACCATAAACTTCGAGTTGTTATCGAAGTTAATCAATTTCTTTAGATATAAAAAAAAACGTTTCTTGGCTTATTTCAGATGCCCCTGAAGATGATCTAGGGATCGAAAGTACTTGGGCAAGATTAAATTAAACTGTGCTCGATATATGCCTTTTATTTGATCAAAGTTTAAAAAATCATGCAGTGAAGGGTTAAATAAAGTTATAAATTTAAGATTAAATAATAGATATAAATTAGGAGATAATGCACCATATATAGTACATATAGAAAATAAAAACGGCAAATTCTGTAATATCGCCAAATTACACAGGATAGGCACGATTAATTTTACGTTCAGTACCTGAAATTGAAAATAATATCACACAAATTACGGTAGTCGGTAGGAATAAAATTAAGGTAGAACTCAATAATTTTGCTAGTGTTAATGAATTAATTGAATCTGAAAATTTAAAAAGCAAACAGTACGAGGCATATATTCCAACGTTTTTTACACAAAGGAAAGGAGTTATAAAATCTGTAGATAAAGAGATAGAAGATGATGATTTGTTATCATTAATTCAACCTAGGTTTGAAATAAGGTTTAAAGTCTTACATGTAAAAAGAATAATGCGGAAAGTGGTACAAGAAAATGGATCTACCATCTACCTAAACTGGAACTGTAATAGTAACGTTTAAAGGTCAGTCTATACCTACAACCGTAATAATGGAAAAAATGATATACGAGGTTGAAAATTACACACCCAGAATGTTACAATGTTTAAAGTGCTTGAGATTTGAGCATATACGTGCTCAATGTTGGGGAAAAGATAGGTGTGAAAGATGCGGTGAAGAACATAATAAATCAAATTGTTCCTATCCGAACCATTTATTTTGTGTATTGTGCAAAGGAAAACATAGCCCTGCTAACAAGGGAGCAAATTGTACGGAAAGAGAAAAACAGGAGTATATTAAAAATATTATGAATACTGAAAATATAACATATAGAAAATAATTTTAAAGTAAGTAAAGAACAAGAAAGTACTTCCAATAGATATGTAGCCGACTAGAATGTAGCTTCGACCAATTTTTAAATAATTTTAAACTGTTTGTCCTTGTTTAGTGTAGTGTTTGTACAGTTTTATGTTTAATGTTCTGTTTATTACATTCTGCACTTGTTGGATAGCTCAAAATTGACGAAATGTCCCTGATGATGCTTTAGATAGCGAAAGTACTTGGGCAAGATTAAATTAAGAAAAGTGTGCTCGATATGTGCCTTTCATTTTATCAAAGTTCATTTATTCGAGCATTCAACCTTATATAGGCCTGATTTTCAAAATCAAGAAATATTTACCCATCACGTACCTGAAACTGTTAAAATCCTATCTGAGTGGTAGAGAATTCCAAACAAGAGTGAATGAAAGTAATTCCAATGATTTTCCTATAAAATCTGGTGTTCCGCAGGGCAGCGTTCTTGGGCCAATATTATATGTGCTATACACAGCAGATCTACCCTCCACTAATGAAACCAACACTGGCACGTTTGCAGATGATGCTGTCACCCGTGCAGCCGACGAAAATCCAATTATAGCATTTAACATTCTACAAGTACAACTGAATGAAATCGAGACATGGTCTTACAAGTGGAGGATTAAAATGAATGAAACAAAATCAGTCCAAGTGACTTTTACCTTGAGAAGAGACCCGTGTCCCCCAGTTTCACTTAACAATACAACTTCCCCAATCCTCTAGCACTAAATACCTAGGAATACATATTGACTCAATACTCACCTGGAAAGAACATATTCTTAAGAAGCGGAAACAAATTGATCTAAGAATGAAAGATCTAAACTGGTTATAGGCAGGAAATGGAAACTGAGCCTGTCTAACATCATATATTCTGAATGGCCAGACACTGAGGAAGGCTAAGGATGAAGTAAGCGGATTCCCGCTAGTTGACTCGTCGGAATGATAAGCCATTCATAATTGTATTTCAGTAATAAATCTAGAATAACAGCCTCCCGCGTCAGGAAACTTTTTTAGTTGTCCAATACTTGTTTAGTTATGTAATCTAGAATTATTTAGACCCTACCCGAAGTTGACTCTACCCGAAGTTGACCTACCGATGTTGTCCCTATTATAGGCGGATGATACACGTTAGTTATCACAAATTCTAGTTGTCATACTAATAACTAAACATCAGCTTTTTTTTGTTTCTAAATATAGATGTGTCTTACAGAAATTCTGATGTCTACCTTTCCCAGTAAACTTATTAAGGCTTGTCTTCGTAGAACTTTAATGTACCCAATTTTGAACTATTAGTAACTCTTTCCTTTTCTTTGCGTATTTCTAAATGTGTCTATAATGACGCGCTGCGTTATTACCTTATGTTATTCGTGGATTAAGTCATAGATGAAAGACTCTATGCTTCCGAACAAACGATGACACATTTGTATTTTGTATTTTATGGCGTTAATGATACGATTGTATTATTATTCTTATGTTATTCGTGGATTAAGTCATAGATGAAAGACTCTACGCTTCCAAACAAACGATAACATTATTTTTTTTTGTGTTTTATTGTGTTAGGTCTCCTAACGACTACGCAGTAAATTATCTGTTTTGTATCTTGGTGACAACACTAGTATGTTTTTCTTTATATTACTTATTAAATTTCAAATGGTAATATCTTAATTATATTATTTCAATTGAATGCGAGCATTTGGTCTCAAATAGTGATTTGTAGATATGTTTTGTTTTATTCCGCTTTGTTCATGATATTGGTTATAGGTGAAATACCCTATGCATTTTGAGAGTGAGAATGCAATTATTTTTTTTGTTTACATTTTTATAGTTGAGTCATAAATATTCTATGCGTTCTGTTTCGCTTTGTTCTGAAATCTTTGAGTTGTTCCCACGTGAGTTGTAAAATAAGGATTCTGTGAGTCCAGATTGTAGCTACATTTGTCCATTGTGTTTGTCTTACCTCTCCGTATATCTATTTCCACTTTTGAAAAGGTTAGTATGGTGTACCATCATGCCTAGTCCGATTCCACGCTGGTACCTAGTTGAAATCGTGGGGAGGGCTGTGTAACCGTTTCAAAAGATTTAAAAGAAAATCATTATAAATTTCGATTATTTTTTTTTAAATAAAACTACTAACCCCATCTATCTGTCAAGTACCTACCTGTAGCCGACTCAAGGATTCTTCTGTAATTCCCAAATATATCCGGTAGATGAGCACATTCATCACCTTGTCACGCACGCCCAGAATGAGGCGCCATGAAAGCGTCTCGCTCTTTTCTCTTAAGAACGTCCAACCGTTAAAAGTGGGTCTCATTTAGAGGTGAGCTTAGAAATCCTTTTCTTGTCCATATTTCAGATAGATATTTATTTTGTTTAGACCCTTATTGGAGAGGCTATAATGCTGATATATTTCTAATACATGTCGCAAGATAGTATTGGTATGGAGTTATTCCAGATTATGGCCCAGTAGCGGTATCTTTTTATGGAATACCTAACCCCTCTTATCTAAGATGGAGGTGGATTGATATCGGATATAGCCGAATCAATGGTTTATTTGGTTGACTGATTAAATAAGAAAAGAAACAGAGCAGATTCAGGTTGTACCAATTTTTATTATATCTCCTTTCAAGAAAACAGAAATGATTATGAACTCAAAAAATGAAAATATAGTGAAGTGTTCTAATTTTATTTAAAGGTTCATTTTCTTCATTATTCCTAGTTGATAAATAACAGTATTATTTTCAATGTAAACAAATTTCGAAATTTGGGGTTGATATACATATATATTCATTTACTTTATAACTAATTCTTAATTTAATACGATACAAAGTTTTTTTGTTCATTACTAAGAAATAATAAAGTATAGTTTTTTTGTAAACCTTCGATAAACCTTAATTTTTTTTTGCTCGTCCCCTTCGAGGATAAACCAGGGGTGGCGTCCAATAATAAATTATAATTTCATATTATCTAATTGTGCTTGGATTTAAGATACGATATAGTTTCTATATGTTTAAGAAAACCCCGCCCAACACTCTTCGACAACGACCGATTCTGGCCTTGCATATACATATCATTGTAGCACGCAGTGTTACACGACTTGTAAATCCATCCAAAACCGACACTTAAGGGACACTCAGACACTGACCTTATTCTCGGTGATGTAACAAATGAAGATAATTTTGATGCAATACCAGTAAGTAATGTACAAGAATGTGTAACATCAACTCCACTTTGGGTACCGAAGCCAATAAATCCCATAACAATTGATAAAATTGAAAAGGATATGTTTGTCATTGTTAATTTGGTATTTGATGCTAGATCAAATAAAAAGACTGCTAAGCAATTTTATGGACAAGTGAAGGAAAAATTTTACAATAAAATAAATGTAAAGTTCCTAAGAAAGAGTTTAAAATCAGTCGGGAACGTTTACATTTTTCCCAATGTTGATGATGAAATGGACATTAATTTTGAATCAATTATAATGATGGTGACACCAAGAAATGTAAGGAGAGGAAGATACACATTTCCTTACGAACTTTCAGCTTAATTAGTAATAGTTTTATGATCATACAGAGATCTCATTGCTTACCTACATAGGATGCCATTTTCTTTATTATGTAGATTAAAAAAATCTATTTTCAACTTAGATATGTTTTATTAGATACCTTACTTATTATAAATGTTCTTTTTTACCTTTTTTGTGGGTTACTTGAACCACATCTTATTTTAACTAAGTTTTTACATGGATTTTAGAGTGTTGGCCCATGTTACCCCATTAGGGGTGTAACTTGGGATACACACTAAATTAAAAAAAGTGTGTTACCTACTATTGTTAAGAAAATAACTATATTACATATAATTTGAAAATACAAGTGTACTTCCAAGTTTTGAACGTGTTTTCTTTTTGAAAGAGTTGTTGGTTATTTAGTGGTAATGTTCCAAATGTTAAAATTGTCCCAAGTAGCCTCAACTTACGGTAGCTATTGAACAAATAAGCATAACTACAAAAATTGAAGCGTTAGGAATCAAAGTGTATAATTACAGTAGGAAATGTTTAAAAACATCACAGAATTTTTAAGTTGATGCTTAAGTTGCACATATGTGAGCTAAATGTCTCGTACGGAACCGTGGATTGAACCAGTTTTACACTGAAACTAGTCAAGTTAAGTCTTTGAAATTCATTGAGCAAAGTAATCTGTTTATTTTTCACCTAAGTCTATTTAATTTATAAATATAAGGTTGAATGCTCGAATAAATGAACTTTGATCAGATAAAAGGCATATATCGAGCACAGTTTAATTAAATCTTGCCCAAGTACTTTCGATCCCTAGATCATCTTCAGGGGCATCTGAAATAAGCCAAGAAACGTTTTTTTATAACCAAAGAAATTGATTAACTTCGATAAAAACTCGAAGTTTTATGGTTGAAAAAAGTTTTTATATGATTAACGTTTATAGACTTACTTCGTCAATTGTGGCCTATCCGGCAAGAACAGGATGTCATAAACATATAAATGTACATTACACTACACTACAAATGGACAAACAAACACTTTAAAATAATTTAAGGAAGGCTACATTACTTGAAGAAGCCGGAGACAGAATGGCTCCTGATCTAACGGAAATGTTGGGGTGACATGTGACAAATGACAAATTTGGATGAGCAGTCACAATCATAGATATGTGATCTGCACCTTTTACAATTCTATGAAACTAAGTATTGACCAAAAGTCCAACTGACACTACTATAGGAGGTCACTGATGAAATATAAAATTATATAGAATTTTTTTTTTTTTTAAGTAGATTGAATAATCCAGATCTCACACTCAAACATGTCTGTAATAATTAAGGTGTTAGTTTGAGAGCAACTGAAATAGACGAAAAGTAAGAATGCAAGAAGCGGACTAAACAATATGTTAAACAGTGGGTGGTTGACTACAATAAAATGGTCTACCATGCACTATCTGTAATGTAGAAAGGAAGAGATCTGACTATGTAATTAAAATACTAATAATTGAAAATCAAAATGGAAAGCAAAGTTTATAAATGGGGTGTAATCCAAGTAGTTCAGTTGAACCCACAGTCAATGGTATAACTATAAAATTACTATGGATGTGCTCAGTGCAGGAAGTCTAAACAGTCGAGCTGGGTCCCCTACGAGGTGAAGCTGTAATAAAGTTTTTAAAAATAGGTTTAAATTTAGTACAATTTAAATTAATTTGAGTATTAAGACAGTGAGAGTTTTCATTTGTTTCCCTTGTAATTTCCAGAGTTCATTTATTCGAGCATTCAACCTTATATTTATTTATTGACTATGGCAGTCTTGGTTGATACTTATAGAAGACTATCCTGCAAGAGAATGATCATATTCTTGAACATTTGGTTCGTTAGACAGTGCATTTCACATCAAGTCACTCCTACTTTTGCTAAGGTCAAAACATCAAAAAATGTACTCGATAAAGAAAAACAGATTTTGGAGAAAAAGATCCTGAAAAGAGAACTTAAGAAGCACTATACCAAACTTCACCATATTAACGTCAATCTTAAAATTTTCATATGGCTTCACAGATAGTAGGTCCGAAAGACATGCGAGGGCGCCATGAAACTAGACCAAATAAAATCCCAGATCAAATTATCAAGTCCATTGAGGATCATATAAATAGCTTTCCAAGAAGAAAAAGCCATTATAGCAGAAATGATAACCTAAACAGAAGATATCTTTCATCCGAACTGAATTTAAGGCTTATGCACAGATTGTATTTAAAAAAATATGAACCAGAACAGCATAATCTATTAGACACACCAGAGTTTAAGCCAAAAGTTTCATACACATATTATCGGCGTGTATTTGTGGAAAATTTTAATTTAACCTTTGGCCACCCTAGAACAGATACTTGCAAAACTTGCGACATCCTTGACAATAAAATAAAATGTGCCAAAGATGATGAAACTCAAAACACATTGAAGGTGGAAAAAAAGTGCACCTGACTAAAGCTGATACTTTCTATAAAGATTTAACAGAGAAAACTGCTTTGGCTAAGGAAGATCCCAGAGTTGAAGTCATGTCATTTGATTTTAAACAAAACATGCCCCTGCCACATGTTCCTTCTGGTGACGTGTTCTACAAGCGCCAGTTGTGGTTTTATCCATTTTGTATCCATAAGGGCAGCGTTTCGAAGAGTTACTTTTATGTTTTCGATGAAATAACGGGTCGGAAATCTCCAAATGAAGTGATAAGTTGCTTACACGATTTTATTAATAACTACATTGATCCTCAGGTAACAACCCTTTACGTTTATAGTGACAACTGCGCTGCGCAGAACAAGAACTCCGTTCTTGTTCACTTTTGGCAATCTCTTCTATTGCATGGAAGATTCAAGAGAATAAGACATCGTTATCCCGAACCTGGGCATAGTTTTTTGCCCTGCGACAGGTCGTTTGCTCTGGTGGAAAAAGAAAAAAGAAAGAAAGAAAGAGTTTATCTGCCAGAGGAATGGAGTCGCATGATAGCAAATACCAGTAAGAAGTTTATTGTGAAAACTGTTAAACAAGATATGATTCTAAACTATAAAGAAGTTCTTGAGCCATTTTTTAAGAAAAGCAATATTAAAAATAGTTTTGGTGCAAAATTTACCATATCGAAATATAAAGTTATCGAATTTAGTGATACACATAGAGAGACTGTTACGTGCTCAGAGTCAGCGAATGGTTTTGTGACTGAGGATTTCGTTCTTTTAAAGAAATCTTGTGTACCGATTTTTCCACAAGTACACAATAAGGTTTATAATGCACCGTTGCCTTTGAAAAGGGATAAGCTATTAAATGTCATGGAATTGGCCAGACAGTATGTTGGCGAGGCTGAAATGTGGTACTACCAACAACTTGTTCCTGTAGAGCCAGAAGAATGCCAAACTTCCGAAACTGAAGATGAACACTAGTAACCTAAGAAGAATATTACCTGTTTTTTATGTTTTCATATTCCACTGATTAGTTTGTATTTTGATATTAATGTAATAAGGACATTTTATTTAGTTTCTTTACTTTTTGTATCCAAATAACATATAAATAAACCTAAAACTATTTTTTTTGTATATTTTTGGCAAAGCAGCTCCAATTTTTTTTTATTTTATTAAAATATGATATTTACAATATTTACAAAAACTACGTAAAAACTTTTTCTTTACATGCTTTCACCACAGGAAAAAAAATAATAAAAAATAAACTAATTTTGAATTTTTGGGAGGTTTTTTTCGATTTCCCACAAATTTTAAAATACGGAGCTACCTGGTTATTGCAGCCACCCCTTCATATGGACTTCCTAAAATCCATAAACACAATTGTCCCATAAGGCCTGTAGTAAGTTTTTGTAACACTCCAGTTTCTATTTTATCAGAGTTTATTTACAACACAATTCAGTCTATCACTAATTTTAAACCTAAGTTCTCCATCAAAAATTCTTTAGATCTAATAGAACGGTTAAATAACATTAGGATAGAAGAGGGTTTTTATTTAGTTTCTTTTGATGTTTCCAATCTGTTTACTTCTGTACCAAGAGATGAAACATTACCTTTAGTACACAATCTTCTAGACAATTGCAACATATCGGCAAAAGACAAAGATGCTATCTTAACTATACTTAAATTCTGTCTTGATCAGGACTTCTTTCAATTCAATCAAAAAATATACAAACAACCAACAGGTTTAGCAATGGGATCTCCACTATCACCTTTTCTGGCTGACATTTTCTTAGACAGCTTAGAACAGAAGTTTGTTAACAACAACAACAAAATTGTTTTTTGGTCAAGGTATGTTGATGATTGTATAGCTCTCATACAGGGAACCCAAGATGATGCTTTAAAGATTCTGGATGATCTTAATAACCTCCATCCCAACATCTCTTTTACTCTGGAACCAGAATCTGATAAAAAGTTGAACTTCTTGGATATGACTATTTCCCGTAATAAAGATTCTTTAGAGTACAATGTTTACAGAAAACCTACCCAAACAGATTGTTCAGACTTTTCTGTAAATTCTATTTTGGCAACGTCGGCAACGCTGCATGTGAGCTTCATCGTCGATGTTGAAGGACAACAGGTGGCCTGACGGTCTGACGCGGGACATTTTGTCGAGACTCCGTAAGTGGAGGACTTACATATTTTTATTACAAGTTTGTCATGTTGGTTTGAGAAATAAAATTCAAATAAACAAGTTGGTTTTAATTACATTCATAGTGAAATCAATAGCGGGAAGAAATCCCCAAACACAGATCATGTTATACATGATACATCTAATCATCCAACCCAACATAAAATGGCTGCTTTCAACAGTTACATTCATAGGTTACTCAAATTTCCACTTTCTAATGATAATTTTAATTCAGAACTTAATACTCTTAAACAAATTGCTTTCAATAATGGTTATGATCCTAACATTATCTATAAGCTTCTAAATAGAGCTAAACTAAAAATTGCAGAAAAGCTTGCATATTCATCACAATGTTTTCTTCAACCTACTGCTTCAAATAACACCCGATATTTCTCCTTCACCTACATTAGCAGCATTTCCAATAAAATATCTAAACTTTTTACTTCTACAATCGATAACATCAAAATTTCCTTCAAGTCACACAACACCTTAGGTTCCTTCTTAATCAACACCAAAGATAGGATGAACACACTTGACAAAAGTGGTATTTACAAATTAAAATGTGATGATTGTGATGCCTCTTATGTAGGTAGAACCATTAGAAAGTTATCCACTAGAGATCCACAAACTCTTCAAGTTTTGGTCAACACTTATTATCCAGTAAACACAATTTTAACATCAACACTGGTTCATCTATCTTACATGACATTAGTAGAAAGAAAAACTATATGGAGTTGGATTTATTGGAAGATCTGGAAATTACAAGGGAAACAAATGAAAACTCTCACTGTCTTAATACTCAAATTAATTTAAATTGTACTAAATTTAAACCTATTTTTAAAAACTTTATTACAGCTTCACCTCGTAGGGGACCCAGCTCGACTGTTTAGACTTCCTGCACTGAGCACATCCATAGTAATTTTATAGTTATACCATTGACTGTGGGTTCAACTGAACTACTTGGATTACACCCCATTTATAAACTTTGCTTTCCATTTTGATTTTCAATTATTAGTATTTTAATTACATAGTCAGATCTCTTCCTTTCTACATTACAGATAGTGCATGGTAGACCATTTTATTGTAGTCAACCACCCACTGTTTAACATATTGTTTAGTCCGCTTCTTGCATTCTTACTTTTCGTCTATTTCAGTTGCTCTCAAACTAACACCTTAATTATTACAGACATGTTTGAGTGTGAGATCTGGATTATTCAATCTACTTAAAAAAAAAAAAATATTCTATATAATTTTATATTTCATCAGTGACCTCCTATAGTAGTGTCAGTTGGACTTTTGGTCAATACTTAGTTTCATAGAATTGTAAAAGGTGCAGATCACATATCTATGATTGTGACTGCTCATCCAAATTTGTCATTTGTCACATGTCACCCCAACATTTCCGTTAGATCAGGAGCCATTCTGTCTCCGGCTTCTTCAAGTAATGTAGCCTTCCTTAAATTATTTTAAAGTGTTTGTTTGTCCATTTGTAGTGTAGTGTAATGTACATTTATATGTTTATGACATCCTGTTCTTGCCGGATAGGCCACAATTGACGAAGTAAGTCTATAAACGTTAATCATATAAAAACTTTTTTCAACCATAAAACTTCGAGTTTTTATCGAAGTTAATCAATTTCTTTGGTTATAAAAAAACGTTTCTTGGCTTATTTCAGATGCCCCTGAAGATGATCTAGGGATCGAAAGTACTTGGGCAAGATTTAATTAAACTGTGCTCGATATATGCCTTTTATCTGATCAAAGTTTATTTAATTTATAGCTTTCAATTGATTTGCTCAAAAATTTCAGCAAGTTTTGTTCAACAATGCATAGTCTAAGTGTCCCGTACGGAACCTGGAATGGCTGTGAAGTTTGTCAATCCTGAATTTAGATATTTCGATGAAATAATCTTAAAAAAATAATGTATTACCTTATAGTAAGCAACAATATCTTGTTAGTAGAGATAAGCATCGATGGTTGATGTTGAGAAAACATCGATGGTCATACACCGATGGTCAATGTTTTCAACATCGATGTTATTGTGTCGATGTTTTTCGACCATCGATGGTGAATTTTCGATGTTTCATTCAGTAGTTTGACGTTGACAAACGAACGATATACTAGTGTGCAAAAAATTGTACAGTAGTATTTGTGATAACACATTTGGTTGGTATTAGCACCGGTATTAGTCACAAATCACCTAGCCTACAAACCTCGTGCCCTCGTGGTATTAGTTCTTTGTTTTTGTTGTAACTTCAGTAAGCTGTATCAAGAGAGTGTCTAGTTGTTCATTTTTTTACCTGAGTTAGTAATTTTTAATTTAAAATGCCTAAAAGAAGTGCTGTTTAGCTTCATTTCGACAAATCAGCTGATGGAAAATCTGCAAAGTGCAAGCATTGCGGAAAAATTATTAAATCAAGTTGTAATACTTCCAACTTGAGAGGTCACTTGGATAGTATGCATAAAAAATACACTATAGAGGCAAGCAAAATAGGGAACTAGGAACCCCAGCCAAGTAAAAGGCAAAAATTAGAGGATCAAGATTGTTTCGTATCCAGTCAAGCTGATGATGGTCCAAGTACAAGCAAACAAGTACAATCTGTAAGTACAAGCTGTAGTTCTATTTCAATAATGGGACAACCATCGATAATAAACGCAATTGAAGGAATCGAGTCCTACATGTAAACAATGTAAACAATGGCTTGAGTTATTTTTTCATTTTGCGGAAGCAGGCAAAATGAAAAAATAACTCAAGCCATTGTTTACATGATTTGTAAAGATATGCAGCCATTCGCAATTGTCGAAAGAGATGGTTTCAAAAAAATGATAAAAAATCTGGTACCTCACTATGAGTTACCAAGCCGATTTACCCTCAAAAGACAAGTACAAAGCAAGTATGATGTAGTTTCTTCATCAATGCGAACATTGTTATCAAACAAAAAGGTAACATTAACTACAGATGTGTGGACAGACCTGCAGATGAGAAGCTACAGCAGCCTAACCGTTCACTTCATAGATGATGAAAATCAATTATTTTCAGGGACAGTGGGTATGGTATCGTTAGACGATCGATATACTGCTGAGTACCTTTGTGAGCAATTAAGGTCTCTATGCAGTCAGTGGCAAATTCAAGAAGACAATATTGTTGCCATTATAACAGATAATGGGCCTAATATAGTAAAGGCTATCAATATTTTTTTAGGGCCAAAGAAACATATTCCTTGCTATGCCCACACACTTAATTTAGTCTGCCAGAATTCTATGAAAAATTGTCCAGAACTTGTTGAGCTCCTGGATAAAGTGAAAAAAATTGTAAGTTGGTTCAAGCAAAGTGTAGTAGCGAGTGATGAACTAAGAAATGCTTCACCCAATAAAAAGGTCATTCAATCAGTTCCGACTAGATGGAATTCAACCTTTAACATGGTCGAACGATTTTTAGAGCTGCGACCAATCATTAATGACATAATTAATAGGCATCCTTCGGCACCAATTATGGTAACTGCAGCTGAGGTGGAAATCTTATCGGAAATGTGTAACATTCTCAAGCCCTTACATACAGCAACTGAGGAAATAAGTGGAGAAACTTACCTAACAGGCAGTTTGTGCATTCCCATAACTAGCATTACCAGAAAAAAACTAGAAGCCATAACTACAGACAAGAAGTTGACCAATCAATTAAAAGTTGAAGTGCTAAAAGAATTTGACAAAATATTCGGACAAATTGAGCAGTTCAGTTTATTAGGTTTGGCTACATTATTGGACCCACGGTTTAAAAAGATGTATTTGAAAAATGCACTTGCATGCAGCAAGTAAGTATTCATTTTTATTTATTTATTTAACAGTAATAAATGTTAAAAGTAACAAACATCTCAACAAACTCATTTTAAGATACCTTTTAATTGTTTTGTCATAATCAATATTAATTGTCATAGTCAATAATCAAAATATGTTTTTCAACATGCTTTGATATCATAGCATGTGTAATACTCAACATTATTGTCATTTTATTGTTACAGATATATAAACATAGTAAATGCAAGATTAAGATTACTCGAAAATGAAACGAATGACCAAACCATTAGTGATACTAAAACTGACAGCACTGTTGAAAAATCTTCAAAAAGTATATTTAGTGAACACAATAAACAGATACAAAGTGGAAACAAACCAATAAGGAAGAAACACCCCATAAAGATTTACATCCAGAATTGTCCTTATATCTATCAGCCCCAGCAGCCAAAATAGAGGAAAATCCCATAGCTATATGGGAAGATATGAAAGGTACCTATCCCAAGTTGTCAGGAGTTGTTGCTGAATTTGTTCCTTTAGTTGGTACATCTGTTCCATAAAGATTATTTTCAAAAGCAGGACAAATTATAACAAAAACTAGGAATCGTCTAGAGGGTAAATTGGCTTCAAAGCTCCTGTTTTTAAATTCGGTTCCAGAGAAAATGTGGTAGAACTAAGTATATAGATTTTACGATTTTCATTTCATTTACTTTTATTTGTTTAGTTTTGTGTGTCTATTGTTCATATAATTATTGTTTCATTATCCTTAAAATTTGATGTATACTTTAATAAATAAAATTAAAAAAAATCGCAAGGTTCTGAAAGTGTTTTCTTTTTGAATATTGAATTTAGTTTTATGTTTATATGGGATTGAGCCACAATTGTTGGTGTAATGAGAATTATATTTCTTAATTAACTATTGTTTACAAATAAATGTAATTTTTATTACACCAACAATTGTGGCTCAATCCCATATAAACATAATCCTATTAAAAAATCATTAACAGCCATAATGCAAAGGATTGTAAGTGGCTACTAACATCATTTTAGCTTTATTAAGTATATAGAATATTTAAAATTATGTTAGAGGCCATTAACACACCTATGGTCCGCCATTTTAACTTCAAATACAAGAAGTTTACCAGCCGCGGTCCCCAACAAAACCAGAAATGATTGTTACGAATCCGGAATTGGGCAATCTAGATGCTACAAATAAGTTTGGAGGCAGAACCAATCAACTAAACATCGTATGTATAAATTCTCAATCTATTATAAACAAAATAAGTCTTATCGAATTATTGCTTGAAACTGAAAGTCCGGATTTGCTGTGTATATCTCGAGTCATGGTGTAGTGACAACAATATAAATTCCCTTTATCTTCCTAATTATCTCTTAGGTTCGTACTATAATCGAAGTGATCATATACATGGTGGTGTACTTGTATTTGTAAAGGTTAATTTTAAATTTAATATTCCAGGTTTTCTCACGAACATCTGTCAAGATTTTAACTTTGAGTGTTGTATTAGTTTTAGATGTGACTCAAAAAAATTTTGTTTACTCAATGTGTATCGCTCCCCTAATGGGGATATTGATATTTTTATACATAAATTATATCATGTATTTAATATTTGTTACGTTAAATATGATTGTGTTATTCTTTGTGGTGATCTTAACATCGATTATCTGAAAGAGTCAAGGGAAAAATCTATATTGATGGATTTCATGATTAGTTTTGGACTTAACTGTAAAAATACTGAACCAACTAGAATATTTACAAACAAAAACGGTGTAATTTCACGATCGAAACTAGATTATTTTCTTACCAATATTCCTCAATTATACAATGAGGCTGTTGTGAACTACAATTTAGATGATCATCTAGGACTTCATTTTAGTTTAAACATATCTGAGAGTAACAATACTGCTACATCCCAGATAGCTACTTATAGAAACTTATCAAAGAATTGTTTGTCTAATCTTTTATGGAGTCTTGATTCTGAGAATTTCGAAAATGTTTATACATATTCAAATGATGTAGATGATGCATATAACGCTTTTTTGAACACTGTCTCCTATCATATTGATACAACATGTCCTTTAATATCAAAACGCATAACTACTAATACCAACAGAAAATGGATCAATACTGAAATTCTTCAGCTTAGTAAAAAGCTGAAGGATTTATTTTGGCTAGCAAATGTTAGTGGTAATCCAGATTTAATGTATAACTATAAAATACAAAAGGCCAACTTTATCCGTAAGGTAAAGGATATAAAGAAAGCCTCATATCAAAGTTATCTACATAATCAAAATAATAATAAAAGAAGGAAGGAGATATGGAAAACTGTGAATCGTCAAACTGGTAAAAATAAAAACAATTTTGAGTGGAGCATTACTGACAATAATAAATTATTGATACATCCAGAACACATAGCAAACAAATTTGGTGAGTATTTTTGTACATCAGTCAAACACACATTATTAAAACATTTCAATAACTATACCTTTAACGATTTCACAACTATGACAATTAACAACACATTCTTTTTTTCTGAGGTCTCACCATTTGATATTGAGAATGCCATATCTTCCTAAAACTACACCAGCTCAGTAGGTATTGATCAAATCCCCGCTAAAATAATTAAATACATTTCTTCGTATATATCTCCTGTTCTGTCTCACATCATCAACCTATCTGTCAAGGATGGCAAGTTTCCAAGTGGCCTTAAAACGGAAGTAGTTAGTCCAATTTTCAAAAAGGGAGATCCATGTTTGGTTCATAATTACAGGCCAATCACCGTAACAAGTGTACTCTCTAAGATTATCGAAAAGTGTATTTACAGTAAAATGTTAAATTTTCCGAATAAATATGATATCTTAAATAAATGCCAGCATGGGTTTCTTCCTAATAAATCTACAGAGAGTGCTTCTATTTCATTATTTAATTATATCCACGCTGCTTTGGATCGAAAAAGGTATGTAGGTGCACTCTTTTTTGACTTAACTAAGGCTTTTGACTCTATTGACATTGAAATTATACTGCATAAATTAGAAGCCCTTGGTTTTCGGGGTCATTTCTTGAACTGGTTAAGGTCATACTTACAACATCGTAAATTCCTAGTAAAAGTCGATAATAAGAAGTCATCTGTTTTTAATCTTGATCAAGGTGTACCGCAAGGCTCCGTATTGAGACCCTTAATATTTCTTTTATATGTCAATGATTTGATAAATTTTTTAATTGCAGACCATACAGTTCTTTATGCAGATGATTCAACAATTGTAGTTGACGAGTCAACTGAAGTCGAACTCATTTCAAAAATGAACTTAGTAGCACAGGAATTTACAACCTGGTGTAAAAGGAACTCTTTAATGGTAAATAAAAAAGAAAACTATTTGTATGCAGTTCTACTCGCGCTGTAAGCCATCCCATGGTTGTAAAATCAGTTAGTTCTGAGGAAATACCCTTTAGTGATACAACACTATTTCTTGGTAGCATTCTAGAAAGTAATATGACATGGGATGAAAATGTCACTAAAGTCTGCAAAACAATGAATAAGGGTTACTATGCGATCCTTCAGTTGAAAACCCTATTTAACACCAATCAATTGATAAGTGTGTATTATGCATTGGTTTATTCATATATGGCCTATAATGTTGTCTTATGGGGAAACTCTAGAAACTCTTCTAGAGTTTTTATAACTCAAAAGAGAATTCTTAGATTGATATCCAATATTGATAATAGACAGTCATGTCGTAAACATTTTATTGAACACAGACTGTTGACTTTTCATGCTTTATACATTTATAAGTGTATTATTCACGTCAAAACTAAATTTCAAAATTTTACCCCTTAACTCTGACTTTCATAATTACCCGACAAGACACGGGAGGTTGATAAACGTGTGTAAACACTCCACAACTCTCTTTGAAACTAGCCCTGATTTTGCAGGATCTAAATTTTACAATTGTTTGCCACTTAATATAAGAAATGAAAATAATATTCAAAAACAAATTAAAAGCATGCCTGATCAAATTATGCGTTTACAACCTAAATGATTATTTTGACTTAATAAAAGACTACAGGGAATGAGGACCGACGGGTTCAGAGACGCTCTGTATCGCATATCTTTTTTTTATATTAATCTAAGGTAACTGACCCTATAATTGACACTGTCCGTATATTTGACAGGTTTTATCAATAAAGCTAAAAATTAAGAAAATGGATCCGCAATTCAGTAGATTTGTGGTAGTAACGCCATCTTTCATTTGTTCTGAAATCAATCACCCCGACTTTCTTACTCAGTTGGTAAAAAACGCGCCATAACAACAGTTGTAATGTGCATGCACACGGTGCAATAGCGTCTCTTGTGTTTTCATGTGGTGAATAAATTAAGGTGAGTGAAAATCAAGTTACTTTTCAAATGTGTTCTACAATGTTGCTACTGTTGCAAGGAAGGTTTTGTTGCTTGATATAACATTTATAGAGTCTAAAAATCAATTTTTCATTAAAAATGCTCTAAAATTTCCAATATGTCAGCTATTTTTTAGGGTGTCAAATTTTAGGACATCTTCTGGTAAAGTGCTATAAATTTGACATGTAGGTGTCAAATTTAGGGACACCCAACTATTAATATCATATGTTCGTTTTCTGTATCCATCTCACAGAAATTGCGTATAGTTATCCTTTTTTGGTATATTTCATTACCAATGTTTTAAAAACCTAAATCTGACACCCCAGTCAAATTTAAGATCAAGGGGTGTCAAAAATAGGTACACGAAAGTTGCTTTATGAAAAATTGAATTAATTTAGCATTATTTTGTTAATAAGTAAGGATAACTAAGATAACTCTTATTTTTAGATGCCTAACAAGGGAAATATTTATAGAAAATATTCTCAGGAGGATCTGAGTAGAGCTGTAGAAGCCTGTAAAAATGGAATGTCTTGTGCTTCAGCAGCTAAACAATTTAATGTGCCACGTATCACTTTGATGTACAAAGTGTCAGGAAAATTTCCTATGGGATGCAAAAGTGGAGTAAGCACTGTATTAACTGAAGGCGAAGAAAGTCTATTAAAGGATTGGATAATAAATGTTGCTAAAACCGGTTTTCCCGTAACAAAAGACCAACTATTAGACAGTGTTGCCTTGCTTGTGAAAAGGTTGAAGAGGCCTAATAATTTTACAAATGGTAGACCTAGTAGACATTGGTTTGAAGGATTTTTGCAGCGACATCCGGAATTAAGTCAACGAATGACCCAAAACCTAACAAGCTCTAGGTCTGCTGTCTCGGAAACAAATATCCGAAAGTGGTTTGAGGAAATCAATGAATATTTTGTTGCAAATAACATTGAAATCACCAATCCCAGACAAATATTTAACGCTGATGAAACAGCCTTTTTCTTGTCGCCAAAGGGCAAAAAAGTTCTTACTAAAAAAGGATCAAAAATAGTATACAGCTATAAATGACAAGGAATGTATCACTACACTAACAACAGGTAAAGTATCTTAAATAATAGGTAACACTTTTCTCTACTAAATTTTCATGTTTTTTAGGCAATGCTGCAGGTGAAGTAGCTCCGCCGATGATAATGCTTAGCTATGAACGGATCCCTAAGAATATAATATTAAAGTGCCCACAACCCGACTGGGCAATAGGACGCTCGGACTCTGGCTGGATGACAGCTGAGAGTTTCTTTGAATTCATTTCCAATAATTTTTACAACTGGTTGTTGAAAAATGACGTCCCATTTCCAGTTGTTCTATTTGTTGATGGGCTTAAGTCCCACTTAACCTACAATTTAAGTGCCTTTTGTTCCGAAAAGAATATCATACTGATAAGTCTTCTGTCTAACGCCACTCACATTTTACAACCTATGAATGTGGGCGTTTTTCATCCATTAAAAAGTGGGTGGCAAAATGAAGTTCATGCTTGGAGACTAGAAAATAAAAAACAAACCCTTAAAAAAGAAGATTTTGCGCCAATGCTTAATAAAGTTTTGCAGAAAGTTCTTGGTTCTGGACAAGAGAAAATACTGAAAAATGGGTTTAGGAAATGTGGATTATATCCATTCGACGTTAATAGTGTCGATTTCTCAAAAGTGTTGAGAAATGAAATTGCATCAACTCTCTCAGATGTACAAGATACATGCCACTTGAAATCAAATAAAGTTGTTAAAGATGATTTAATAGGTGCTTTAAGGGTCATAGAATCTTTTCTAGACAAAAATCTACTTGAGAGTTTTCGAGCTAAGGTGAAATTGGCTAAATGGAATGGAAAAGTAGAAGATACAAACTTATTTTTTCTTTGGAAGAATCTGAATGAAAAGGTACAAGCAAACAAGCACCCTGAAGGAGAGGTCTCGAAGGATATAATAATAGAGGTTGCACATGATGTTTTGTTGGAGGACATAAATTGGGAAGATGTAGATATTGAAACAGAGGAACAAGAAATTTTAGATAACGGAGAAAATGAAGCAGTCATCAAGGAAAGTGGAGAGGCAAATGTAACAACATTAGATGAAGAAGATACTATTATTTTAGATCCTAGTAAGAAAGGTGAAGAACAAGCACCACACTATGAGACTATCGTTAGTATAGATAGAGTGATAGAGGGAGAAGATGTAGTTTTGGAAAACGGTAGCAAATATGTGGAGCAAACGGATAATGAGAATGTAACCAAAATAATAGAAATAGTAGGAAACAAAAGAGAAGAAGAAACGATTTTCGAGGCTGATGGGAAAATTAAATGTAGCGAGCAACTAAGTGATGAGACAACTAAAGTAAGAGAAACAAATTGGAAAGAAACAGAAAAGACAAATATAACTTTGGATAATAGTGAGAAATGTAGCGAGCAAGCAAGCGATGAAATAACAGTTAAGGGAGTTGAAACAATAGAGAAAGAAATCGTCAAAAATAACGATAAAGAAGAGATAGACGAAGCAAAGGAAAATAAGAACATGATTTTAAAGAATAATAAGGATGCTCTATTGATACCCTCCCCTTTTAAATCTATTTTGTTTTGGCCAGATGGAAGTACAAACAAAAAATCAGGAAGAGTTGTCAAAGAAAAAGTTCCAAGTGTATGTTCCTCAGAACAGTGGAAAGAATATTATTTGAAAAAGGAAAACGAGAAGACTGAGAAAGAGAATGCAATTCTAGATAGAAAAAGAAAGCGAGAGGAGAAAAAACTTCAACTTCAAGAAGAAAAGGAGAAAAGATCAGTAAAGAAACTTTATAGACCTAGTGCAGTTGAATTTGTGAAGAATATTTTTTTAAATGGAAAAAATACTGAAGATAATTCAGTCGGTGTCGAAAAGAAGGAAACTACTCCAAAATCTGAAATTAATGTGACCGACTACGTTATAGTTCGCTATGAGGGTGAAAAATTCCCGGGAAAGGTCAAGAAAATTTCAAATTACAATGGTTTTTTTGTTAGTGCTATGGTGGCAAGTGGACTGAATTATTGGAAGTGGCCATCAGAGCCAAACGAACTTTGGTATTCTGCAGAAGACATTGTAGAAAAAATAAATATTCCAACACCAATAAATAATAGAGGTATTTATTCCATACCAGAAATCGGAAAATATTGTAGTTTCGTGACATAAAAAGATGGCTTTTCTCTACTTAGGTACCTATACTTACCTAAAATATGTAGATACCTAAGTATGTAGGTATCATTTGTACGTTGTTACTGAGAATAAAAATTTTATTTTCAGTAAAAAAAGTGTATATACTTATCACCTGACACAATTATTATTATCAATTTTATATTCCCTAAGTAAGTAAGTACTGAGACTTCTGACAATTAATTTTGAAAATTGTAAATGTATGTCAAATATAGATACAACCCACTGTCAACTTTTGGGACACTGTCAAAATTGGGTACAATTTCATGTCAAATTTATGAACAAAATCAAAATTTTGCTGTCAAATTTGGGGTCACTATTATAACCTAGTTCTAAACGGTTTTATGTCTTAAGGTGTCAATTATAGGGTCAATTACCTTATATTTTATTGATTTTGTTTTATGTAATTGTCCTATATAACTTGTTGATCATGCTTTATGTACTATATGACTTGTCCTATATCACAATGTGATCTGATGGGATTAATAAAGAATATTCTATTCTATGCCCATGCATAGGGTTGTAAGAGTTTTGTCAATTTCCATAGTACATCACATATTAAATGTTTACCCAGTGTTCCATAAATATGAAAAAAATTGTGTCAAAATAGCTAATTTCATTCATTTATATATTCATAATGTATACACAATAAAATAAATAAACCATTTTATAATTTTATTGATTTTGCTAGGTTAGGTCCAAGAAATTTTAGTTCAAGGTCAACAATAATAGATGATCCTTTGGTTGATGTTATATTAACAAGTCAATAATAGTTAAAAACATCGATGTTTAGGTTCGATGTTCTCTTGCCATCGATGGTACGTTCCCGATGTTTAATCGATGGCGACCATCGATGGTTTTCTAACGATGCTCATCTCTATTTGTTAGCGGGTTATATAAGTTTTTCTTTAATACATGATTCTTCCATAAAACAGTAGTTGTTTTAATTTCTCTGGAATTTTACAATGGATGGACATAATTTTTTTTGTTGATATTTGTTTCCGTAAATAACATATTCCATATATTAGTAACGACAAAGAGAAGTTTTTATCTAATAAAAGTACATGTGCGAAAAGTTTACAATGAAAAACTTTAATCTTAATTTTCTCAGAATCTTTATTTTGTAACATAGCACCTTCATCCACCTGTGATATTTAATTATTAAATTATGCAAAACAACCATATCAACAACTTTTAATAATCATAAATTGGCTTTTCAAAAGTAAAGCCAATGCTAACGCAATGATTATTAAAAATAATTCTAAAACTCCTGGACACATATGGAAGATATTATTAAAAAGCAAATTGGGGACTTTTCTAAGATTATCTTCCAAAACTTTCCATAGATAGGCAACCTAATTCAACCAAATTAACATAGGAATTTCAAACATTTAACGTCTACAAGAAGCAATTATGCAAAACAGTCATATAAGCAACTTTCAATAATCATAAATTCGCTTTTCAAAAGTAAAGCCAATGCTAACGCAATGATTATTAAAAATAATTCTAAAACTCCTGGACACATGCGGAAGATATTATTAAAGAGCAAATTGGAGACTTTTCTAAGATTATCTTCCAAATCTTTCCACAGATAGGCAACCTAATTCAACAAATTAACATAGGAATTTCAAACATTTAACGTCTACAAGAAGCAATTATGCAAAACAGTCATATAAGCAACTTTCAATAATCATAAATTGGCTTTTCAAAAGTAAAGCCAAGGATAACATAATGATTATTAAAAATAATTCTAAAACTTGGGAATAACATATTTTCCTTCATATATTTGGAATGTTTTGTTTTAGTATAAATCATATTTTGCCATATACTATATAAAATAAAACAGCATATTAAACGAGAAAATTATTATTTAATCCATATAACATTTGTTTATAAATGAATTCATATAGTTCCAATAGATAAGAATCTTCTGATAAATGTTTGTATTTTTGTTGCTACTTTCTCCTTGATTCAATTATAACTACATTGTCATAAATTGTTGTCCATCAATTCAGCCTTGATTAAAAAACACTTCTTTCATAACTTGTTTACAGTACAACATTTTAAAACTGAAAAGAAACAGAACTGTTCATAAACGTCCAGTCACAAGACTTCCATTGATATTCTGAAACAAAGATTACAATAATTAGAAATAATATTTGGCATGTTATATGAAATATATAAACAAAAAACAATACTTTGTTATTCTACAAAAAAAATAGAGAATGTGATCCAATAAAAAATTTCCTGCTGCATGATGGTTCAAGCCTCAAAATGCATAAATGGCCATTTTAATGCCTTTATTCATGGTTAAAATCTAATCTCAGATGCAAAGTATGTGTGATGTGCAAAATATCATGGTTGCTTTTTATACAAACAAAGAAATACAGCAGCTAGTCACGTGATAATACATTTAGATATACGTATTCTGAAAGGATCTTCTATTTTTATACTGTCTGAATATGAAATGAAGAGACCTCTTTCAGTGAAAGAACTGCAAGCTATACTGGAGGATGACTCTAATTTAGAAGAAGCGGATGAGATAAATGCAGTTTATATACCTCCTTTAGTAGATGTGTTAACACATTAAGAGGATTTAGATGATAATCATCTTATAGAGGAAGGAGCTTTGACTGATATCGCTGGAACATTCGAGATCCACACAAGGTATCTAGATGAGGCTAAGACGCCCACAGAATCCATATTAGAACCATCTACAAGTAGGGGGAAGAAAAGAAAAGTAAGTTCCCAACGAAAACGCAATATACACCTGGCTGGTCTAAATTGCCAGAAAACTACTTCTCTTCTCCAAAAGAAAATTAATTTAATAAAAAGGAAAAAATAAAGCTGACACTTGCTGGGAAAACACCAATTGAAATGTTCTCTTTATTTGTTGACGATATTGTATTCCAGAAGACACTCGAATTTAGCCTGACGTATGCCCAGAACAACGACAGACATGATTTCAAGCTTTCTCCAGCTCAACTGCAGAAGTTTTTTGGTATTTTAATCCTTACCGGTTACACACTTCCGGCGTGTGATATGTATTGGTCAAAAGACCCAGATAAAGGCGTGGAGCTGGTAAGAGAGTGATGAGTCGAAATACCTTACGAAACATAACAAGAAATCTTCATGTCTCCGATAATAATGACTTAGACAAAAATGATAAATTTGCCAAGATATGTCCATTATTTTTGCCGATGAACGAACGTTATTTGCATTTTGGACTATTTGCTCATAATATGTCTATAGATGATCAAATGGTTCCTTATTTCGACCTTTGACTTCAAGGTCTGGTGCTTTTGTAGCTCAGAGGGATATCTATACCAATTCATTCCTTATGGTGGCGCAAATCCAGAAAGGCAGAAATCTCAATACACATTAGGGACGCAAGAAGTTTTGCATCTGCTACATGTAATGCAAAACCATTCAGAACATAGAGTTTTCTTCAACAACTTCTTTTTAGAATTTAAAATTTTAAATTTTTTAAATTCTTTTCGAGTTATGGACTATTCTACATTCTAGGTGAAAAACCAATTTTCTTTACTAGCACCGTGAGAGAGAATAAGTTACCAGAATGTCCTCTAAACAGTAGCAAAATGCTTGGAAAGAAGAACAGTGGTGAGTTCACACACACAAACACAATTGTGACTATAGCCAGCAACAATGGAATGGTTCATCCAATTGTTACACTTAAAAGATATAATTGGAAACTCCGAAAGGAAGATTCAATACCTCAGCCCAGTATGATTAACGATTATAACCGACATATGGGAGGTGTTGATCTCCTAGATAATTCGGTATCAAATTACAGGATCGAAGTAAGAAGTAAAATGTGGTGGTGGCCCTTGTTTATGAACCTTGTGGATTACACAGTTGTAAATTCATGGAGAATATACAACATTGCGAATGCAACGAAAAAATATTTACAGTAAAAACAGCTGCTGAAGAAGGTGACTCCGAATCAGACTCAGAGCCAACGCCATCCACATCTGCATGGGGTCGTCCTTCTAAAGGAAGTTTACCTTCTGATTTTCAATATGGCCAGACTGGTCATAATATCGTTCGCGAAGAGGAAGGACGTAGACGGCGGTGCAGACTGTGCAAAACTAACTCTGTTTATATGTGCTGAAAATGCAAGGTTCACTTACACACTAACTGTTTTAATGCTTTCCACAAAAAATGAGATGCCATAATGACGCTACTGCCATACTACCATACTGCCCAGTAATAATTTTATCTTATATAATTAATTATTGTAGTAATATCTTTAGTCTTTAATTGATAAAACCAAGAAATTTCATTTACACACTATAAAACGTATAACTTTTAATTTACTACATATATTATGCCAAAGTTTCGTTAACGAAACATTATTTTTTTGTATACATATTGCAATTATTATTTTTTATAATTTTAAGTGAAATATTGTTCTTATGCCTTTATTTATAAAGTATATAAACTTAAATTGCAAATAATCTTATTTCAATGTTTGGCCATTAATGGGTTAAAGTAATACCCTAAAATTGATTTTAAATAATTTTAATTATTAAAAGCGCTTGTATCTGATAGTCATAGTCATACTTTATTGACCCTTTCAAGACATTCAAAATAAATGTATAGGATACGTCACTACAGAATTCAGTATAAAAAAACATTAATGTGTGTGTATAATACAATATTCACAGTGTAAAAAAAATTGACAAAACATAAAATATATAAAATAACATTTTTACAAGTAAAATATGAAGCTATTGCAGTTTGTCCTCAAGATATTCATTTATAGAATAATATGCTTTTCTGAAGAGTAAATCTTTAACATTTTTTTTTAATTTAGAGAAAAGTGGTATTTCTTTCAGTTTTTGGCAAATGATTGTATAAGGTCAGTCCCATATATCTGAAGCAATTTTCAAATTTTGATGTTCTGTGTAACTTGTTAAGATTCAGCACTTCTTTTATTGTAATAGTGATTGTCTGAATTTACTGGAAATGTATTGATTTCCTCTTTTACATAAAGTAAACATTTGTAGATATATAGGCAGTACAAAGTTAAAATTTGATGTTTAATAACAATTGGTTTACAAGATTGTTGATAATCCAAATTAACAATTTTATGCATAATTTATTTTGGGTAATGAACACTGTTACTATCTACTGAGTTCCCCCACAAAATTACATTATAGCACATGTGGGTGTAAGCAAGGCTGTAAGAAACATTCATTAATGCCAAGATGGGTAGTGTGTTTTTAATTCTAGATATAGCATAAAAAGCTTTATTCAATTTCATGTTCACTGAATTCACTTGCTCCGACTTGAGATTACAATCAATGAACACACCCAAAAACTTTGTACGAGTGGGTGGAAGATAACATATTGTTTCTATCATGGATGGTTAAGATATAGTCATCGGTAGATGAGTTGTATGAATGAAAATAAATAATTTCCATCTTGTCAATGTTTAATATTAGTCTGTTGGTATTACACCAGCGTATAAAGCAGTCAACAACAGTCTTCATTGTCATTTTTAATTCCTCAACTGTATGTGCAGAGACTATTAATCAGCAAACATTGATATTATAAGTGCCCTTATGTGATCTGGTAGGTCGTTAATAAAAATTAGGAATAATAATGGTCCCAGCACGGATCCCTGTGGTACTCCTTTATTTGTCGTGTATGGTTCTGAGCTTGATTCTTTCATTTTAACAACACTCTTCCTGTCACTTAAGAAATTTATTACCCATTCTAGAAATATCCCTCTAGAACCAATGTTATATAATTTATTGCGAATAAATGCTATGTCTAAGCAGTCAAAAGCTCGTGATAGATCAAAAAATAGTCCTGCCACGTGGTTTCTACTATCTAATTCATCATAAATACGCTCAAACAAGCTGCATTCAACCGTGAGTGTTGAATTTTTTTTATCTAAAGCCGTGTTGGTTTGGAGTTATTAAATTGTATTCTTCTATAAAATTTAACATTATGTTGTATACAACCTTCTCTATTACTTTGGAAATTATGCTAAGGACAGATACTGGTCTATAACGTGAAATAGCATGAGGGTCATTATTTTTGAAGATTGGAATAACTTTTGCCATTTTAAATATGGTTGGAAATGATCACGTTATCAGTTTTATTATTTTTACAGATCTGTTATCAATGCCAGAACTAGGCTTAATTTTTTAGTTGATCGATTGTATTTTTTATTTCAATTGGAGTTACGGGTAAAAAGAAAAATGTTTTGTTACACATTTTTGAGGTAGTACAAGAAGGCAACGATGTGCCAAAATGAGTTTGAATATTGTATTCTGTAATTGTTGCAAAATATGAGGCAAACGAATTAGGAGTATATCAAGACTTGGTAATAATTTTATTATCATAATGTAGAAAACTATCAGACCTGTTCTTTCGCCTACCGGTTTCACTGTCTACTAAATTCCAAATTGTTTTTGGTATAAGTTTTTTTTAGTATTTATTAATAGAGAATTATATTCTTTTTTTTTTGCCTGTTTATAGGTATCTTGAGACTCGAGACTCCCTATATTTTTTGCTATCCAGTGTAGATTTTTTAGTTTTTCACTAGCGTGTCTTACCTCATTTGTTACCCATGTAGCCTTATTTGTTTTGTGTGCTTTATACCATGTTTTTATTGGACAATATAAATTGAGATTGTAATCTAAAATGCTAACAAATGAATTTGTGGCATATTCTATATATGATAAACTTCATCAAAAACTGTAGAAGAAATATCTGCTTTAAACATAAACATATTTTCATCTGACATATCCCTGTAACTGATGGGTTTTTTATCTTTTTTTCGATACTTTATTGGCTTGCAAATTTACGCTAAGTGAAAATACTTTATGGTCACTGAAGTGCCCCTCGAAAACATTTGATTTATAAAGGTGTGATTCGATATTTGTCAATATGTAGTCCGATTTTGTAGATATTTTACCCACTTTATCTACGAAAACTCTTGTACTAACCTCAGACGTGACTCTCAGATTATAACTTACTAAAAACTTGTTAAAAGAATGCTTATTATTAGACTTGACAAGATAATCAATGTTTAGATCCCCAAAAATATAAATATGATATGACTTACTGCATAGCTCCAATATATTACGTAATTTACACAGAAAACTCTGAACTGCTCCAAATGGCCAACTATAAACATTAATAACACAAATTTTCCTGTTGGCTATAAACAGAGAAATTTTAAGTGAAGAGCTGACAAGCATTGACGAAAATATAAGTATAGAAGAACACTGGACCAAATGCAAGGAAGCTATCCATACAGCGGCTAAAGGCTTTTTAAAACCTAACCAGGCTAAAATCAACGAAGATTGGTTTGACGAAGAATGTAGATCCATTAACCAACAGAAAAATGAAGCATATAAGAGACTTCAGCAGCGCGGAACGAGATCAAACCTGGAAGACTTTGAAAATCTTAGACGAGAAGAAAAAAGGACGTTTAGAAGGAAAAACAAAGAACCATACGAAAACGCTCTAAACGAGATTGTTAACCACCACAATAGAAAAGACTCGCGAAAATTCTACCAGAAGATAAACAGCTGCAGAAAAGAATTCAAACCCAGAAAAACAGCATGTAAAGACAGAGATGGTTCCATTATTAGTGACAAAGAACAGATACTAAACAGGTGGGCGAATCATTTTGAAGAACTGCTTGGCGATAGTGGTGAAGAAGACCAAATAGAAATTACTTTGCCTGAAATGGATGAAAACGCTCAAGATCCGCCCCCACCGAAGAAGAAATTAGAGAAGCCATTTCAAAACTGAAAAATAACAAAGCTCCCGGTTTGGACAATCTTCCTGCCGAACTCTTTAAGAATGGTGCTGACACCCTTTTTAAACACATGCATAAATTAGTAACCAAAATCTGGAAAGGGAAGGAAACGCCCGCGGACTGGAAATTAAGTGTAATGCACCCTCTTCACAAAAAGGGAGATATGATGGTGTGTGATAATTATAGGGGCATCACTCTACTTAACGTGACATATAAAGTATTGACCAACGTATTGTACAGAAGAATGATCACCTATGCTGAACAAATAGTTGGGAACTACCAGAGCGGTTTCCGACCCAATAAATCAACAACGGATCAAATCTTCAGTCAGGTAGATTCTTGAGAAAACGCTTGAGTTCAGAGTCGACACCCACCACATATTCGTGGATTACAAAGCCGCATACGACTTAGTCAACAGACAAAAACTTCTACAGGCTATGGTGGAATTTCAAATGCCGCTTCATCTTGTTTAACTAACGGAACTTACACTCACAGGCATAGAGTTACTGAAACAAATCGTTATGTGCTGCAATACATGGCAACACATACACTAAGAAGGTCCTCTAAAATGAAGAAATGGGTCGATGTAACATTATGCGAGATGAAACAATTGCTTGTAACTAGACTTATCCAATACCCGAACATAGAAGATTATTGGCGACGAGACAGTCTATTTTACCATCCAATGTTTCACCAAAATGGAATGAGCTACAACAGATTCTCTTTGATACTGAAAAACTGGCACGTTTGTGATAATTTAACAGCTCAACCTAAAAATAGATTATACAAAATAGATGCTTTGATCAAGTTGATTATTTTAAAAATTCAAGAGATCTATAACCCCAGGGAAGAAATGTGTCGATGAAACATGATTTTTCACCGAGGAAGACTACTATTTCGACAATATAATCCCGTTAAGTCTCATAAACACGGAATAAAATAATTAGAGCTATAAGAGATGTCAGGATATATATGGAATTTCTCCATATACTGCGCCAGGATACGTCTACAACATTAGCTGGATTAGACCACCCCGGATCTGTTGTTGTTTCTTTATCTGAACCATTACTTGACAAAGGTCGCACTCTTGTAGCAGACAACTGGTACAGCAGTATTTCATTTGCCACTTTTTTGAAAAATAGAAACACAAAATACTGTGGAACAGTGAGGGTTAATCGAAGTGGTATTCCGAATGAAGTCAAAACAGAGAAACAAGACAAAGGACAAATTATAGGTGCAATCAATACTAACGGAATTCGACTATTCAAGTATCAAGATAAGAAAACAATTTACATGGTTTCAACGTTCCATGGATCTGACATGAAGGAAACTGAGAGAAGAAATCGCAAAGGTGAAATAATTAGAAAACCTACTTCAGTTTTGGACTATAATAGGATTAAAGGTGGTATAGACTTTTCAGATCAAATGATTTCTTACTACAGTCCTGCTCGTAAAAGTGTCAAGTGGTATAGGAAATGTTGCGTAACAACAATACTTAATATTTTTAGTCTATTTTTGTATCATATTATTTAGTTTATTTTTGTATCATACTGTATATTAGTTTAGATATATAAAATTTCTTTGTACTAACTAATAATCTGTAAAGCGCCGTTATCTTGCATTTAAATAACTTTCTACACAAGTTTCTAAAACCTTCATAGAATCGTAACAATGAAAGGATTAGTATTTTCCAAATTACCCTCTGACGCATTCCAAAATTCCGCAAGTTGAGACAAATACCCTTATTCAGGTAGTTTTTATCAATGATTTGAAAGTTAAAGGTATTTGAAAAATAAACATATCTTTTAATACGTCGAGGGGTCAGGGGGGAGATTTCGGAATGTTTGTGATTGAGGGGCGAGAGTGGACATCAGTATCAGTTCAAATTCCAGCACTGAAGGAGCGTCAGGCTCTACTCGCCCTAGCGGCATATTAGTATTTTAAACCAGTCGGTATATTAATAAGTTCGTGTCAATATTGTATCAGCGACAAGTGTGTATCATATGCAAGTTATCGGCGTTTAAAATACATTGTATTTGTTTAAATATATTTGTTCAAACGTTCTTTTCGAATCTTCATTTTTCCCAGTTTTCTGGGTGGTCCTTCAAAGAAATATATATATAAAGTGAACCTATTTCCCTAAGGAAAAACCTTGTTCCCCAAGGAAAAAAACCAGCGACCTATTACTGGTGCGTGAAACAAAGCCATCAGGACAAAGGTGTAAGGACAAACACCTACATCTTCGCTCATGTTCCTTCGAACCGGACTTCTTCACATTTCAACTTCGAATCAGAGATCTTCGCATGTCTCATCTTCAAGTTAGACATCAACGCAGCATCTGCAGCATCTTCCAGTAGGACGCCTCCAGACTCCTTCATCCTGGTAGCTGATTTAACGCCTAGCATCACACTCAACAAACTGTAAGTTTTTTAATTTTAATATCATTTGTGAAGTGCATACTATAAACTCTTTTTGAACATTTATTGAACATTTTCGTTATTTCGTTATTATTTTTATAATTATTATATCCTTTTACTTATATTTTCGATTTTTAGTGAATTCTCATATTTTCGCTATATCTCTGTGTTTATTACTATTCTTCTGTTTTTTCAATTTAAAGATCAAATTCTTTCACATATTTCTCGCTCACTAAATCTTAATCTAATTCAATCAGCTAATCGTGGATAAAACGGTTGATGATATTGTTAAAGTAAAAGATGATCTTGTTAAGGCAAGAGGTCGAAGTAAAGCATCGATAACTAGATTGGAGAATTGGTTTAAAGAAAATGAAAAAAGTAATATTTCAAAAAATGAATTAATTTTTAGAAAAGACTATCTATCAAAAGTTTTTGACAAATATCTCGAGGTTCAAAATGAATTAGAGACAATAGATGATGAATTTTCTGTTGACATGGCAGACGTAGAAGACAGATTTTTAACGTTAGGATCAGCTCTAAAGAATAAAATTGATACAATTTCAGTAAATTCTGTTGTGAGCACCTCAGCTCAACAAAATCATTCAAATAACCATCATATCCGCCTACCGGAAATAAAAATTCCACATTTCGATGGAAATATAGCAAATTGGCCTAGTTTTATCGAGATGTTTACCAAACTTATCGTAGATGATTTAAATCTTTCAGATATTGAAAAACTAATTTATTTAAAATCAATTCTCAAGAACGAGCCTCTACAACTAATTGAAAATTTGGAAGTTGTAGGCTCAAATTTTTCCGTTGCGCTCGATACACTTAAGAATAGATGTGAAAACAAATGTTTAATAATTAACACTTATTTAAAACAACTTTTGAACGTTCCTTCATTAACAAAAAATACTGCTCAAAACTTGCGAGAATTCTTAACTCACATAAAAAAGAATTTAAGTGCGCTAAATAATTTAAATATCTCCGACAATCTTGCAGATTTAATTTTAATTCATATATTCACACAAAAATTAGATTTTAATATGAAACGATCCTTTGAATCCGAAAGAGATTTCAACGAAATTCCTACAATAGATGAGTTTTTGAATTTTATTGAAAAGAAAAGTAAGATATTGGAAAATTTGATCTTTGAAGAGAAAACAGTTTATAAATCAAAACCGTCTCTTCATATTTCTATAAATAATAGAGATACATCTTTTAAATGTTTCGTATGCAATTCTAACTCACATAAAGTATACTCTTGCCAACAATTTTTAAATTTGTCCGCTCAAGAGCGTATGCAAAAAGTAAAAAACAAAGGTTTTTGTCTCAATTGCCTTGCTAGTGGTCATATGTCTAATTCTTGTTCCTCATCTTCGAATTGCAAAACCTGCAATAAGAGACATCACTCTTTGCTTCACATTTCGCACCCGTCGGAAAATATTTCACGGCAAAGTTCGTATAGATCGAATTATGAAAGTCAACCCGCCCAAAATCAATTTGTTCGGAATTCACGTCATCAACGTCCAAATCAGCATTCGTCTCAATTCACTTCGGAGAATATTCATGCAAATTCGCAGAACAACTCTGTTCCAAATGCAATTCCGCAAGGTTCACCAGATACGCAAAATCTTCCAGGGCCGAGCAATATTTCGTCCCACTCTGTATATTCGAACAATCTGCAAATTTTACTCGCAACTGCTTTGGTAACTGTTTACGATGTTGAAAACAATCCCATCTCTGTTCGTTGTTTAACAGACTCCGGTAGCCAAGTTTCGTTCATAACAGACAGGTTAGCCAAAAGAATTTGTTATTCACCCTATACTAGAAATCTTCAAATATCAGGTATAGCTCAAACTTCTTCTGTTTCAAACAAGATGGTAGACCTTAAAATCTATTCAAACACATATCCTGGTAAAAACTTTAATCTGTCCTGTGCTGTCCTCGAAAGCATTACGTGCCAGCATCCACAAGTCGCGCTGGATTTAAATTTATTAAAAATACCAAAAAATATAAAACTTGCAGACCCACATTTCTGTACCCCGTCGGACGTAGACATGCTTTTAGGAGCTGATATTTATTTTGACCTAGTTACTTACGGCTTAATAAAATTAGGCCCCAACCTTCCTATTCTTCAAAACACTCATTTGGGTTATATTGTAGGTGGAAATATCCCATACTCTCGTTATACAATGTTAGGATCAAACGCGACTCCTTCAAAGAACAATGCTCACTCACATTATTCAAATATTTCGTTACACGTACAAACTGCTGATCTTGATTCTCTTTTAAAGAATTTTTGGGAAATAGAAGAGACTAAACCACTCACTTCTATTCATGTAAAAACATTAACTCCCTCAGAACAGCGAGCTGAGGACATATTCAAATCTTCACTAACAATTCTTCTTAGTGGCAGATTTCAAGTAGACCTACCTCTTTTGAATATCAAAAATTAGGTGAATCATTTCATTTGGCAAAAAGACGTTTTTTCAATCTTGAAAAAAGGCTTAACAAATCAGACGAGTTACGGCATCTGTACACAGAATTCATATCAGAATATGTTTCTTTAGGGCATTGTAAATACGTTCCCCTTTCTAAGCTTAATGAATCGTCCGAACATAAGTTTTTTCTCCCACATCATTGTGTTTTCAAGCATGATAGCTTAACTACTCGACTCAGGGTTGTATTTGATGGATCAATGAAATCAACCTCAAATGTGTCTCTCAACGATATTATGCTCAAAGGTTATACTGTACAACCTGATTTGTTTGAAATTCTAATTCGCTTTAGACTTTACAAATATACTCTTATCGCCGACATCGAAAAGATGTTTAGGCAAATAAGAATTAACCCAAAACAGACATTTCTACTAAACATTCTGTGGCGCAATTCCCCGCAAGAAGAATTAAAATGTCTAGAACTTCAGACCGTGACCTACGGCACAAACTCAGCTAGTTTTTTAAGTACTAGGTGTCTTAAAGAGTTGGCAGTTCGAAATAAAGAAAAATACCCATTAGCTGCTGATGCTCTAGAAAATTCTTGTTATGTAGATGATATTTTACATGGTGCAAATGATATCGAGACTTTGTACAAGACTTATAAGCAACTTTCTACGAGTCTAAATTCCGCTGGGATACCACTCCATAAATGGAGTTCTAATTCTTCCGAGTTTCTCGACTCTATTTCCTCTGAATCTCAAAAATCTAATTATGTAATAAAACCCGACAATTCGTCAAATAAAGTTCTTGGAATATGTTGGAATTCTCAGTCTGACATGTTCTCTATCTCTCTTCCTGACATTTCTAGTGAACCAAAATACACAAAAAGAGAAGTTCTATCAATTATCTCTTCTATTTTTGATCCTCTTGGTCTAATAAATCCGATTACTGTATCTGCCAAGTTGTTAATGCAAAAAATTTGGATATGTAACTTAAATTGGGATGACAAACTCACAGGAGAAATTTCATCAGAATGGTTGAATTTTCTAGCTCACATTCCTGATCTTGCAAAACTCACAATCTCTAGACCTCTGCTCAATCCGCTCAATATTTCTCGAATTGAAATTCATGGTTTCTGCGATGCAAGTATGAAGGCATATGGCGCTTGTATTTATTTACGGGTTTTACATGAAAATGGAATCGTTTCATGCAACTTAATTACTTCAAAGAGTCGTGTAGCTCCGCTAAAAACCATTTCCCTACCCAGACTTGAATTATTAGGGGCTGTTTTGCTTTCTACCCTGATTTCAAATATCTTTCTTATTATTTTACCAAAGGTTTCTTCCATAGCTTCGGTTAGGCTCTGGACAGACTCCCAAATTGTACTTGCATGGATAAATTCTCACCCTTCTCGTTGGTCAATCTTCGTAGCAAACCGTATAACTCAAATACAGGAGTTAACGCGAACTTATTTATGGAATCACGTAAGTTCTAAAGATAACCCAGCAGATATTCTGTCTCGCGGTACCACACCGGCCCTGCTGGTAGACAATACATTATGGTGGCATGGGCCCCATTTTCTAATGAACGCAACCACTAAATTTAATGAATTTGTTCCAAATATTGATATAACAGATATCCCTGAAATAAAAGCCACTTTACACGCTGTAAATAATTCGAAACCTACTCTATATACAACTTTTTGTAAATTCTCATCTTTCACTCGGTTACAAAGAGTAATTGCATATTGCAATAGGTATATTTACAATCTTAAAAATAAAGAAAACAAAAGAAATGGTGTACTTTCGGCTTCCGAATTAATAGAAGCCGAGCAGAGAATAGTTAAAATCATTCAACTAACATTCTTTCAATCAGAATTTAAAGACTTAAAGCATCAAAAAACAATAAAAAATAAGGCTATCTTAAAATTGAATCCATTTATAGACGCATCTGATTTAATAAGAGTTGGTGGACGACTTCGCAATGCAAATGTTTCGTATAATCAAAAATTTCCACTTCTTCTTCCTACAAAATGCCAGGTAGTTAGATCGTTACTTGAAAGAGAACACATTCGCCTATTGCACACAGGCCCTCAAAATACATTGTCAAATATTAGACTCACTTATTGGCCTCTTGATGGACTGAGAGAAATCAAGAGGATCATCTACAAATGTAAGAACTGTTACAGATTTAACGCAAGACCAGCTCATCAAATAATGGCCGATCTACCCAAAGAACGGTTTCAGGTCTCTCGACCATTCACAAATGTCGGCATCGACTACGGGGGCCCATTTCAAATAAAATCTTCAAAACTGCGACGTGCTCCCATTTGTAAGGCTTATATAGCAGTATTCGTATGCCTCGTCACTAAGGCAGTCCATATAGAGCTAGTATCCAGTCTTAGCACCGAAGCATTCCTACTAACGTTAAAAAGATTCATTTCACGCAGAGGTATTCCTAAAACCATTTATTCGGACAATGCGTCCAACTTTCTTGGAGCTCGTAATCAGTTAAAAGAGCTTTATGACTTTTTTATGGGAACGGATGTTCTACCTACCATAAAAGAATTCGCAGCCTCAACATTAATTGAGTGGAAGTTCATTGCACCTCGATCTCCACATCAGGGTGGAATTTGGGAAGCAGCTATAAAGAGCTGCAAGTATCATTTAGTAAGGATGATGGGCAATAATATTTTTACATTTGAGGAATTAACCACTATTTTGGCTCAAATAGAAGCTGTTTTAAATTCACGACCCCTCTGTCCATTGTCAGACAGTCCAAATGATTTTTCTTTTCTAACCCCCGCTCATTTTCTCATTGGAAGCAGCATGACTTCCTATCCAGAAAAAGATATCTCGACAAAATCCGAAAATAGTTTATCACTGTGGCAGAAATGCAGCAAAATTCAGCAGCATTTCTGGAAATGTTGGTCTAGGGATTATTTAAATCGCCTCCAAAATAAGCCCAAATGGTTTCTGCCCCAAGAAAACATTAAAGTCGATGATCTTGTACTCCTAATCGATGATAACGCTCCTCCTCTAAAATGGCCACTGGCAAGAGTAATCGAAACACTGCCAGGTAAAGACGGCAGGGTTAGAACTGTAAAACTAAGAACTAAAGACGGAACATTTATAAGATCTGTTGTTAAAGTATGTCCTTTACCCCATACTCATTTAGATGTAGGTCACATCAACGGGGGGACTATGTTGCGTAACAACAATACTTAATATTTTTAGTCTATTTTTGTATCATATTATTTAGTTTATTTTTGTATCATACTGTATATTAGTTTAGATATATAAAATTTCTTTGTACTAACTAATAATCTGTAAAGCGCCGTTATCTTGCATTTAAATAACTTTCTACACAAGTTTCTAAAACCTTCATAGAATCGTAACAATGAAAGGATTAGTATTTTCCAAATTACCCTCTGACGCATTCCAAAATTCCGCAAGTTGAGACAAATACCCTTATTCAGGTAGTTTTCATCAATGATTTGAAAGTTAAAGGTATTTGAAAAATAAACATATCTTTTAATACGTCGAGGGGTCAGGGGGGAGATTTCGGAATGTTTGTGATTGAGGGGCGAGAGTGGACATCAGTATCAGTTCAAATTCCAGCACTGAAGGAGCGTCAGGCTCTACTCGCCCTAGCGGCATATTAGTGTTTTAAACCAGTCGGTATATTAATAAGTTCGTGTCAATATTGTATCACCGACAAGTGTGTATCATATGCAAGTTATCGGCGTTTAAAATACATTGTATTTGTTTAAATATATTTGTTCAAACGTTCTTTTCGAATCTTCATTTTTCCCAGTTTTCTGGGTGGTCCTTCAAAGAAATATATATATAAAGTGAACCTATTTCCCTACGGAAAAACCTTTTTCCCCAAGGGAAAAAACCAGCGACCTATTACTGGTGCGTGAAACAAAGCCATCAGGACAAAGGTGTAAGGACAAACACCTACATCTTCGTTCAGGAAAGTCCTTTTTGAATGTATTAGTATTGCAGTTGTTAATAGTTGGGTCTCACATAAAAAATTTTATAGTAATAAAACAATGCCACTAGCAACATTTTCCAAATGTTGCGGAATCTTTACTTGGAATCGATACAAAGCAGAAAATAGAAAAGCCCATTCGAAAAGTTCATGAACTAACAAACATTGCACGCAAAGAAAATGGTAAAATTCAATGTAGACAGTTTAATGGTTGTTATAAAAAAATAAAATCTAGAACATAATCGTAAAAGAGCTCTGAAAGAAGCAAAACAAGTATCTATGGAATGTAGGATTTGCGAGAAACCATTTTGCCTACCATGTTTCAATGGAACTCACGAAAAATAATTGGAATTTTTGCTTTTTATTTTTTAGTCATAGAAATATTTTTAGTTTTTTTTGTGATGAAAAATTTGGAATTTATATACATTTTTTTAATCAATAAATAATCTAGAAATCATTGTAGACTTTCTTTTTAATAGTAGTCTAAAATAACAGCACACATTATAAATACGTTTGTATTCAGGAGGTAATATGGAGATCGAGTTTCCTTTCTTATACATAACCTGTACAGCCAATATCATAAGGGATGTCGTAAATATACTTTTAAGTGATACGATTAGAAGAAATATTTCACTATAAATAAACTATTGATTGAGCATCACATATTGTGCTTACCACAGTACTATTGAAAATCGAACAACAATTATCTTTAGCCTCACTCAAGAACCATCGTGATATCTAGATTCATATATAAGATCATACATGGATTTATTGATTGTCCAAACCCGTTAAGCCAGATTAACTTTAATGTTCCCCATCAAGCTCTACGGTACCACATAGTTTTTAATATTCCTTTCCACAGAACACCTATGGTATTCACAACCCGTTGGATAGATGCATGGGGCTATTAAATATTCACTATTTTGATATTTTCAATATAACTTTAACTCAGTTAAAAAGACCTCTTGTTTTGTGATATGTATATTGGCATTGTTCAATTTTGTTCTTGTTATATTTTGTTTGTTTTTTTTAGTATGTAAGATTTTTAGTCTCATTTTTTTAAACTTTTTAATATTGATTTTATAATAAAAGTAATTTCAAGTTTTGAATCCTAACTGTGATAATGCATATTATAATTTAAACTGTTGGGCTTATCCAGTGTATTAAATAAATAAATTTATAATATAAAAATGAATCGCAAAATGTGTTGGTAAGCGCATAACTCAACAATGCATGAATCAATCTAACAATTCTTTTTTGAAAATGTTCCTTGAAGTCTAAGGATGGTTTTTACGGCAAGAAAAATTCGACTAATTTCCGGGAAAACCCCGGAAAAAAACAGCCGTTTTCTTTTTCCCATACAAATATTTTCTAACTAAATGTAGGGTCAATTTGAACTTTATTGCTATTCAATAAAGTTTATATTAAATTAAAAGCACTCACTGTTGTCCAAACAATGTAGGTGTGTTCCTTTTAATAAATTCCACAGGGAGTTGCAAAATAAGACGAAAAAACAACTTTATTTTTACACTCCGCAAATGGGTAAAACATTGACATTTCCCAGAAACCATTAACACAGTTAAATAAATAAATAAAACTAAAACGTTTCCATAAATCTTTATCCCATACAAATATTTTCTAACTAAATGTAGAGTCAATTTGAACTTTATTGCTATTCAATAAAGTTTATATTAAATTACTAGCGGACCCGACAGACTTCGTTCTGTCAAATAGATTAGGAATGTGCCAGTTTATTTCTTTAATTCTCCTAAACAGAACCGTCACCATGATGATAGGGCGGTGTGTGAGGGTCAGCTCGGGTGACCTAAGTATCTTCGCTTCCACGAATTTTGGCCACCCTTTTGGACCCACTAAAAACCCCGACTGGGATGTCTGCCAGAGGACTTCAAACTCAGAGGGGAACTTAAGGTTCAAATCTGATTGAAAAATAATCTAAAGGGATAGTGGGAATCTAAAGATGACAAATATTTATAAAGTGGGTGCTTCAATGACAAAACATAGACATAATTAATTATGTATTATCCAGATTTAGCCACACGGCTCACACTCTCTCTAAGGGGAAAATTCACTCATCCCAGATACCTACGGTATCAAAAGGATTGAGCTCTGGTGGGACTCTTTCCATGTTATCGAGTCCTAGGTGACTTGGTATGTCGGTGTATCTCCCAAAAATTTTCGTACGCATCTGGATGTCGAAAGTAACACAGCTTTCTGCATAATCTTATATAGATGTTCATTTAGACCCAGCTTTTTTATGTTTTCTAGGAGGCTCTTTGGGATGACTCCAGTGGTAGAAAGAATAATAGGTATCGTCTGGGTACTTTCCATTCTCCATTGTCTCCTGATTTGTATTTCTAGATCTCTGTACTTGGCGATCTTTTCGTTGTATTTAACACGTAAATTATTGGTGTTGGGTATCGCCACATCAATAAGTGTTGTTTGCCTACTAATTTTATTAACTAGTATGAGATCGGGTCTATTATGGGCCACTGGTTGGTCTGTAAGCACAGTGCGATCCCAGTATAGCTTGTAGTTGTCATTTTCAAGCATTCTATCAGGGACGTATTGATAATAAGGAAGATGGTCGGTTTGGAGAAGTCCCAGTTTGGCAGCTAGTTCTTGGTGGATAATCTTTCCTACTGAGTCATGACGTTCTTTATAATCAGTACCGACAAATGCCTGGCAGCCACCGGTAAGATGTTGGATGGTTTCTTGGGCTTGGCATCCATATCGGCATTTGTCATTTTGGACTTGAGGATCTTTAACAATATATTTCAGGTAATTTTTAGTTGGAATAACCTGATCCTGAATGGCAAGTAGGAAACCCTCAGTCTCGGGAAACATCTTTCCTGATGTCAACCAATAGTTCGACGCTGTATTGTCGACATATTCTTGGCTGATCTCATTAAGATGTCGCCCATGCAGAGGTTTACTCCTCCAGGTGCGCATTTTGTCTTGCTTAGTCAGGTGGTTTATGCGCATTTCTTGTTCCCTCAGTTTAAGCGGCGTCGTATCATCTACTGCGCAAATTGCTCGATGTAAAGTAGATGTCTCAGCCTGTACCTGAAAATAAATTCTTAAATTAGCAATTTGTTTATCCAATTGCTCACCTATATCCATAAGTCCTCTTCCCCCTTGATACCGCGGTAATGTTGTTCTCTCTACTGCACTGCGTGGATGATGTTTTTGCTCCTTTGTGAGAAGTGTTCTTACTTTCCGCTGAAGAGCCTCTATATCCGTTTTTGACCACTTTATGATACCAAATGAGTAACTCAGCGCGGAACAGGCGTATGTATTTAATGCCTTAAACAAATTTTTACTATTAAGATATGACCGATTTAGTTGTCTTACTCTTCGCACGAACTCCGAAGTTAGTTCAGTTTTCATTTGTTTATGGTCAATTTTCCGCGCTTGTTTTACTCCGAGATATTTGTACATATCATTTTCACCCATTGCCTCGATGTTTTGGCCATCTTGCATATCGAAACCTCCGGGCTGAACCTTTCCTCTGACTATATATAGTATACGGCACTTGTCTAGTCCAAAATTCATACTGATATCATTTGAGAAATTTTCTACAGTTTTTAGCATCTCATCTAGGTGGTTTCGAGTGGAAGCCATTAATTTTAAATCATCCATATACAACAGATGATTAAGCTTCGCTACAACAGTGTTGTTATTTTTGATGCTAAAACCTGAGTCAGTAGAGTTCAGCAGCTGAGATAGTGGGTTCATTGCTAGGCAAAACCAAAGTGCACTCAACGAGTCCCCCTGGAAAAGCCCCCGGTTAATAGGGATATCTTCAGTTTCGATATTAATTTCACCCGGTATTTGAAGGTGAATTTTAGTATTCCACTCTGCCATTATATGCTTCAAAAAGGTCACGAAATTATCATCGACTTTATATATTTTCAATATATCTATAAGCCATTCATGCGGCACTGAATCAAAAGCCTTCTTGTAGTCAATGAAGGCAGTAAAAAGGTTTCTTTTTTTGGTGTATGCCTGGTTAGAAATGACTGAGTCGATAATAAGTTGTTCTTTGCAGCCCATGGAGCCCTTAGCGCATCCTTTCTGTTGAGGCTCTATATTGTTCAGAGCACAATGTTGGTAGATACGCCGGGCCACACAGGATGTGACCAATTTGTACAAAGTTGGAAGACAAGTAATTGGGCGGTACTTTGCTGGATCTTGGGTGTTACTTTGATCCTTCGGTATTAGATAAGTGGTTCCCTGGGTAAGAAATGATGGTATTTTCTGTGAATTAGAAATAATATTATTAATAAATGATGTTAAAAGCTCATGAACACTTTAAAACTTCTTTAGCCAGAAGTTTTGAACTCCGTCTGGTCCAGGAGATTTCCAGTTATGAAGCTCTTTGATAATGTTCGAGACTTCTTCAGTGGTGAAAGGTTCATAAGGAATATTACTGTAGTGTTGACAGTTGTTCGTCGTTTGTTCAATCCATCCAGCATTGTTGTTATGAGTAGCTGGCGTCAAAAGTTGGTTTCCCCAAAACTCATGAATTTCTTCTTGGCTTGGGTAGGATTTATTTACATTTTCTACGTTGGAATTTAGTTTTCTATAGAAAGCCTTCTCTGCATTCTCAAAAAGTATATTGTCGCATTTACGGTTGTTACTAACTTTGTATCTCCTTAGGCGACCTGAATAAACGGAGAGTTTTTGTTTTAATGAGTCTAGGCAGTGTTGAGCTGTGTTGTTTTCTGGATCATGTTGTGAGTGTCTTGGAGTGTTCAGAATTATTTCTTCAGTTCTTTTAATTACTTTTAATAATAATTATTATTATTAATATAGGGTTAATAACCGATGTAATAAAGAATAATGAAATAAAATGTATATACAATTTAGTAATCGCTTTATTGTAAATCAAGTATTATAATATACAATGGTTTTTGTTTGATTACCTGGTGAATATACAAACAAATCTGATGGTTTTCCAACACGGGAACAGGTAAGATCTACGGAGCAATCATAACTTATTTGGTGGTGCAATTTTATTAGCAGGAGATTATCGTCAAACATTGCCAGTGATTCCACGATCAACGCCATCTGATGAACTCAATGCATGTTTAAAGTCCTCCAATTAGGGAAAACATGTCAAGGTATTACACTTAAGCAAGAATAGGTGTGTCGAGTTGCAAAATCACCAATCTGGAGACATTCTCTAAACAACTCATTGACATTGGTAATGGCAAATTTCTTATAGACTATAGACACCTTGACTGGTTGCATTAACTTTCCTCAAAGTTTTTGTCAGTTAATTCGATCAAAAGATGAACTTATTCAAAAGAGGTTTCCAGATGTTGCTCAAAATTACAGAAACCATGATTGGTCGAGCGAACGGGCTATATTGGCTGCTAAAAACATATGTAAATGAATTAAATTTCAAAATTCAAGAACAAATTACAGGCGAATTGAGGATATATAAATAAGTTGATTCGGCTACTAACCAAGATGATGTCGTTAACTATTCGTCTAAATTTTTAACCTCACTGGATTTATCAGGATTGCCACCTCACAATATCCAATTAAAGGTTGGATCGGTAGTTATAATGTTGAGAAATATACCAACCGCATCTTTGCAACTGCACACGGTTAGCGATAAAAAAATTATTGAACGCGATAGAAGCAACTATACTGAAAGGAAAGTATAAAGGAGAAGATGTTGTGATACCACGCATCCCAAAGATTCCGACTGATGTACCATTTGAATTTAAACGACTACAGTTTAGAGTGCAGCTTGCTTTTGCTATGACCATAAATAAGTCTCAGGGGCAATCATTAGGTGTTTGTGGTATTAATCTAGAAAACCCATGTTTCTCACATGGTCAATTGTATGCTGCCTGTTCCTGTATTGGAAAACCATCAGATTTGTTTGTATATTCACCAGGTAATCAAACAAAAAACATTGTATTATAATAAAGCACTACAATAAAAATGAAACAGATTTTTATTAATAATTATGATTCACTTGATTTACAATAAAGCGATTACTGAAAATTCTTATATACATCTTATTTCATTATTCTTTATTACATCGGTTATTAAACCTATGTTAATAATAATAATAAATAATTATCTCTATGTTTTGTCATTGAAGCACCCACTTTATAAATATTTGTCACCTTTAGATTATTTTTCTATCAGGTTTGAACCTTAAGTTCCCCTCTTAGTTTGAAGCCCTCTGGCAGATATCCCAGTCCAGGTTTTTAGTGGGTCCAAAAGGGTGGCCAAAGTTCTGGAAGCGAAGATACTTAGGTCACCCAAGCTGACCCTCACACACCGCCCTATCATCATGGTGACTGTTCTGTTCTGGGGAATTAAAGAAATAAACTGCCATATTCCAAATCTATTTCACAGAACGAAGTCTGTCGGGTCCTCTAGTAAATTTATATACGTCTAAAATGATCAAAATGTCCAGTAAAATACAAGAGCCAATTCCCTGTACAAGAACTGAAAACAAAGTTAAGGTTATGTTAGACAATGAGTCCAGTAGTGTAGAATCAAATAATAGTTTTAACTCTGGTTCAGCTGATATTTTGTGTAATATACCAATTTCACATGGAATAATCTTACCATGAACTACACCAAATGAATTTTATTGTTTATTTGTTTATCACTATGTTATAGATTTACTTATTAGGGAATCAAATAAATACTTGAAACAAAAAATAATTTATGGTGACAATGAGAACATTGATAGAGAAGGCAAATGGATACCAACTACCTGTATTTCTTGCCTTCATCGACTACGAAAAGACGTTTGATAGTATCGAGATGTGGGCCATAGAACAAGCTATTAATAATTTTATAATAGATACGAGATATAGGCAACTAATACATAATATACATGAAAATGCAACTATGATAGTACAGCTAGACGAAAATACAAATCCCATCCCCATTAAGAGAGGAGTGAGACAAGGAGACATAATATTGCCAAAGCTTTTCAAACTAGCCCTAGAAGACGTCTTCAAAACTACAAATTGGTCAACCTATGGCATTAACGTTAATGGCAACAAGTTAAACCACCTCAGATTCACTGACGACATAGTGATTATAGCGAGCACATTCGAGGAACTGCAAATTATGATGGGGGAACTAGCAGCCAGTTCCCAATACGTCGGCCTAAAAATGAATATAAAAAAAAAACAAAACTAATGACAAACACAGATGACCCCAGATGTATAACTATAAATGGCAGTGAGATAGAACAAATCCAGGAATATATCTACCTAGGCCAAATCCTGAGACTTGACAAAGAGAACCAAAGTGCGGAAATTACTAGAAGAGCAAGACTAGCATGGGCAGGATTTGGAAAACTTAGTTGGATACTTAAGAACCGCAAAATACCCCAATACTTGAGGAGCAAATGCATCCTTCCTATCATGACATATAGATGTCAAACCTGGACCCTAACTAAGGCAAACATGAATAAACTAGCCACAACAGAAAGAACAATGGAAAGAGCAATGTTAGGTATACAACTGTCAGATAAAAAGAAGAACGACTGTGTAAGATCCAAAACAAAAGTCGAGGACATAGCAACAAAAATTGCCAAACTTAAATGGAGCTTCGCGGGCCAGACTGCTAGACAAAAAGACCAACGTTGGAATACTACAATATGACATTGAAGACCTTACGAAAGTATACGACCAAGAAGACCACAGATGAGATGGGTTGATGACATTAAAAGAATAGCCGGAACAAATTGGAAATATGTTGCTCAGGATAGAGACTGATGGAAGGAGTTGGGAGAGGCCTATGTTTAAACATCGACGACAGAAGGCTAAGAAAAAGAATGAAAAAATTACACCACACTATATGGCTGCTGATGGAAAGGAATTGTCTTTGACTCCGACAATTTGGATGGGTCTAGATTGTGAGATTAATTTGCTTCAAAAATGTCATTAGTACACAATGGGGAATGAGCAGAAACAGATACGAATCTATTCACCATTTTCTTCATGCTACTGACAATCAGAACTATGACAAATATGACAAGTTATACAAAATAAGCACACTGATAACAGTAATGAGTACAAAATTTCAAATATGGTGTATTCCACCCATATATCCCCAGTAAACAACATAAAAGTTGAGAAAAATTATTGAAACTATGTGCTGCTGGTGGATATACTTATGCAATAAAATTGTATAGAGGAAAAATTAGTCAACCAGGGAATACAAGTTTTGCAACAGATATGGTGTTGGAACTTATGGCACTACTATTAAATAGTGGTAGAACATTGGTGACAAGCAATTTTTACACAAAAATTACTTTATCTCAGCTGCTAAATGCAGTAAATTCTTATTTAATCTGAACTCTATGTTCCAAAAGGAAATTTAATTTCACATGAATCACATGTGGTTTCTGTTATATTAAAAAAACATGAAATGCAAGCTGCACAAGACAGAGACAGATGGAAAGAGCTGAGGGAGACCTATGTCCAGCGGTGGAGAAAGCAATACAGAGCAGTACAAACATAATCATAGATAAGTGGAATGATAAAAGAGATGTATTGTTTTTTAAGTAGTAAAGATCTACCAGAAATGTAGGATGTATATACTTCAATAGGCACTATTAAAAAACCATCCACTATAATAAAATATAACAAAAAGAAATCCTGTATTGATGTGTCAGACCAGAAAGAAGCATATGCACCTACAATTCAGAAACATTTTAATATTTGTACAAAACCCAAATATAGTATTATCTTTTTATTTCTAGGGAATAAGAGATACCAAAAAATTATTTTTGAGTTGTTAACAAACACAGCAGTTGTAAACATCCATCTACTTTTCAAAGAAGTAACTAAGAGGAAAATATACATAACTCAGTGAACAACTGGTAATGGCATTACTTCAGTTGGATATGAATGACAACAGACCAGGAGAAAAAGAATTAGACCATTGTCTCACAGACCTAACAAAACATGACAGATGTTCATCATGTTACAGGAACATTGCCATGAAATACAGACATGCAAAGGCCATAACAGATGCTAAAATCTACAATGTGCATATCATCTAATGAAGTTAATCTGTATCTATGTCACAAATGTTTTTTTGCTATTCAAGTTATTTCTCTAAAAAAGTACTGTGCCCAAATGTGATGCACATGGTCATGAATGAAGCCAAACATATTTGAGTTTTATACTAGATCTCGTGTACCAAATGGAAACACAATAAATGTAATGGAAATAAAGTTTGATTTTCCTAAAAAATTATTTAATTTAGCCTACATAATATCAATAAAACAATTTTTGAAATACAAAGTATTTGGTCCAACAATGAAATTTTAGTAGGTATATTAACATTTTAAAGTGTTGAGTCAGCTAAAGACAGAAAATCATTCAGTGTGTAACTAAGAACGATGTGTTACCAAGGAGTAACTTCATGAAGGAGCAACAAGGGATGCTACTTAACTAATATGATACATTAAATGAAAATCAGACAAACACAAATCTTATAGAAAAACAAACTATTATATTTTCTAGTCTACAGAATTGGGAACTAACAAATTTAAACAGGTAATGAATTGCATTGAACTATTTTCACAATATAGGAATTAAAGAAAAGATGTTTGATGACTAACAATAGAAAAAGTAATAAAATCTATTCATGAGGTATCTAACTCAGATCAAAATTTCTTGGATGAAGATGTTAAATTAGGATATGGGATAATAACAGGATTAATCCCACTTAAATTGAGAAATGCAAAACAGAAGTAGATAAACTAATTATAATTGTATGAAAATATTAGCGTAAGAGGTACAAGAAGAGGTCTAATTAAAGCTATAGAATTTTATAATTTACAAAAAAATCAAATGTATTACCCCGAAATTTAAACAATGGATCAATGTATTGTGTTTTACTTACTATTTAACTTAGAGGGAATATTTTTCCACTGATAACTCTAGTTTATTTATAGGGCTCATAAAAAAGGACAGCAGCTGTATTTATTGATTTTTAAGGTGCATCTGAGACTATTAGACAGATTTTTATTGATCTTAAAATATCTACATTTCAATGATAACGATGGTTTGCAAAATACCACAGATAAACTATACATAATTAGACCTTTGTTAGACATTTTAAACAATAGATTTCAAGATATATTGACACCTGATAGAAAGGTGGTTATTGATGAAAGTATGGTTCCTTAGAGAGGACGCTTAGGGATGCATCAATATATTAAAAATAAGCGTCATAAGTATTGTGTGAAACTATATAAAGTGTTCTAACAGATTAAAGTATATTGTGGCAAAAAAGATCCTATTTCAAGTAAGGGACATTCACATAATGTTGTTATGGCAATCATGGATAGCTTACTAGACACAGGAAGAACACTGTATGCTGATAACTTTTACTAAAGTGTACCATTAGTTCAAGATCTGCTAGAGAGTAGAACTTTGTATTGTCGAACTTTAATAAGTAACCGAAAAGGTCTCCCTAAGACAATTGTTACAAGCAAAATGAAATCTAATGAAGTGACAGGTATGTACAACAAACAAGTGATAAAAATTATTAAGTTTCAAGAAAAGCGGTCTGTTTTAATGATAACCAGCAAGGGGAACCATAACACTGCTCTTTATGATACTGGTCGAAAAAATAGAAAACAAGTCGACATTTTAAAACTACTTTGTGTTATTGACAATTACACTTATTGATTACAATAAGGCCAAAAAAAGGGGTTGATTATAGCGATCAAATGTCAGCTTACTCTGCTCTTAGGAAGACATTAAAGTGGTATAAAAAAGTTGCTTTTGAGTTAATTTTTGGGGCAGCTTTAGCAAACTCTTGGATCATTTATAATACGATAAACTCCAACACAAAGATAATAAATAAAAGTATAAGAGATATAATTATAAGAGTAATTTTAGTTCGACTAATGGATTAAGTCCACAGTCAAAAGAAACCAACAGCACACACTCCAACACAAAGTGGCCGTTAATAAAATTTCACATTTCTATGATAAAAATGTTATCATGTGCAAGGTACGTAATATTCCTTGCATTGTCATTTTACAAAAAAATGGGATATTCAATGGATGATAATGCATATACATCTAATTGTAAAAGTCTTCACACTCTAGATGTGCCAAAGGTAACAACATTTAGATTATAATTTGAAAAGAGAAACAATAACTTTTAATAGAGATATTCACACTTTTTATAGTGCACCTTTCTAGTAAGATCTTTACACTTTTATTAAAGTTATGTGAAAAGCATATAGCAAAGAAGATAAAGCATTATGTCTAAAACAGAAATAACAGCTTCAAACAAAGACAGATCAAGACAAGTATTGCAAATTATTAACACCATAGGCTTTCAGTTATGTTATAAAAAATATGGGAGAATCAGTAAAAACCAAGCTATCTTGACAAATATAGAATGTTTAAAAACAATCATTTAGTATCAGAAAATGAATGTGAATGAATTCTCAAAAGAAAATAATTCTTCCATCTATCTATATTATAGGCAATATTTTCTAAATACATACTTATTTACATTTCGATAAAACTATCAAATGTCTACATAATACAATGTAAATCAGTTTCCTCCTATAAGGAAAAGTGGCAGAAAACTTCTACATAATATCAAAATTTGGCTAATATAATTTCTGAATTAGGCAATAACAAATTTAAACAGTCAATGAATTGCATTGAACAATATCTTTGAATGAAAGAAAAGATGTTTGATGACTAACAATAGAAAAATTACGGAATGTCTAACAAACCAAATTTATGAAGTATCTAACTAAATTTCTTAGGTGAAGATGTTGAAGTAGGATATTGGATAAGAACAGGATGAATCTGATTAAAATAAATCCCGAAAATCTACTACAGAAGTACATAAATACAACAATGGAGTATATGGTAAAAAGTAGTAACTATTAGCCTAATGCTAAGACGTAAAAAAGAGGTCAAATTAAAGTTCAAGGCTCAAGTTCAAACTTTAAAAAGTATTATCTATGGGTAGATGGCCAAAAGTATACAATTTAATTTATAATTTAAGGTAAAATCAAATATATTGACCCGAAATTTAAACAATGAACTACGTTTTACTTACTAGGTATTTAATTTAAACTGCATATTTTTCAACTGAAAACTATAGTTTTATCATAGAACCCATACAAAATAGACAGCAGCTGTATTTATTGATTTTTAAGGTGCATCTGAGACTATTAGTTCCCACAATTACTAATTAAAGCAATAAAGTAATTAATTATATAAAATCACAACAGGATTCCAAAAATTAATGTAGGACTGGGAACCACGAATGTTAATAAATTATTAAATTGTAAAATTGAATACTTACTTCCATTGTATAGATTCCACACTGGATTTGAAAATAAATTCGCAAATGTAAGAAAGTGATTTTTTTTAATTAATGCAACATCAGCACCAGAATTTGCCGGTCGTATAAAATTAAAATGGCGTGGCTTCACGTGACTTCACTCTGCGCTGCGCACTCACCACGGTTCGTAGACTTACATGGACTTACTAGTTAGTTTCTAGCGCCAAATACGGACGGGCCGAAACTAATTTCATTTGGCGGCAGATTCAAAACTTGAGTTCTAAATTTTAGGCGGCAAATTCAAAAAATATGCTCTGAATTTTAGGCGCCAAAATTCAGAAGTATGTTTTTGATGGAAAGTAAATATAGTCATAAAATAAGAAATAAAAACTTATTTTATGCCAAAAAATATATTCTCTCTGTCTAAAAATACAGTATACACTTACAAATTTTTATATATAAATGTATAACTAAATATCTGATACAGAGAGAGTATATATTATGGTATAGGACAGTTTTTATTTAATAGTTTATGATTATATCTGTTTTCCATTATATTAACAAACCAAAGTCCCAAAAACAACAAAATAAAACACAGGCATCCTGACACTTGTTTATTTGTATAATTTGCTTTCGTAAAGTATTGGCTACAAATATCCTTATCCTCATCCTCCTCATTTCTTGAGCCCTTGTTAAGGTGTGGGTGGAGACACTCTAAATACTGTTAGCTTGCTGTCTCCATTGGCTGCAATTCTGTACCAGATGGACAACTTCATGAAGGGATTTTTCCACCAATCTTCATTTAATCTTCCCATCGTGTTCTAGATCTTTCTTTTGATATACAAATAGAGATACCTCTATATTCATTAGTAATGGTTTGTGGTAAGTTCCGTACCTTCTAAAATACTCTGCCTTAAAGTACCATCTGTAGATAATAAAGTGTAAACTCTAGTATTTCTGCGATCTTGATCTTCAGGATCATCACAAATTAGCATGTAACTCCATGTAACTATTGCTCAGAATTAGAAGATCTATGAAAATCTAAAATAATGAAATATTATTAAAATTAAGAATGTATGACTTTTTTTTATAAAATATGGCCAATTTTAGGAATGCAATTATAAGAGTTAAGAGTTTTTTTTATAAAATAAGGCAACTTTTAGTAATGCAATGATAACAGTTAGGAGTTTAAATGATTTTAAAATATATATAGTATATAAATATAACACTAATGTTGGCTAAGATTTAAAGGTAATTTAAGTACAAAAACAAAATGTACAAAATAGTATCGAGTTTGTATTTTTACTAACAAAAATTTGTTATAATTAGGTGCTGTTCTTACCTGGTGCTTGTAAAAATAAATGCCTAATCCTCAGAATGTTTAATAGCCATTTGTCCAACTTTAAATTTCTCCCATCAACAAAAAATATTCTTTTGATTGGGAATACTATACCATTTTGGTAATGTACCTTCTTCTCTTTTAGCAGTGTTTATTAGATATATAAAAATTGATGTATACTGTTTTTATCGGTTTTCCAAAATTTGGGATATGATGTTTTATAACGCCATTCCCATTTGCAACTTGCAAAGGCGTAGATTACAATGTTGCCACTAACACATTTTTTTTGTGGATACTCATAATTCTTTAGAAATAAGTTGTTGTGAATTTAAGTGGTGATTTTAGTAGAACTTGCTACTTTTTTTTTGAAAAACGTATAATATAATCTTTATTTGGGTAAATTTGCAAAACACCATGGCAACAGCACTTATCATATCATATCATCAGTCATGTCCCCCACCTAACGTCTCTATAGTCAGAATCCAGAAATCTAGGCAGTAAATCCTTGGAAGTAATAGTGATGGTTCATTGCTATTGTAGGTCTTCCAATGGCGTACGAAAAATATCATAAGAAGTTACGACAAAGCTACTTGTATTAAATAAAGATGTACCTATTTATAATTATATTAATGTTAATATGATTATTGTTGACATTTGGGTTATTATATATATATTAATATAATATACATGGTGTTTGGTAACGAATGGCCATAACTTAATCTTAGATTCCTGAGATTAAAATAGGCCGATTTAAACTAACTTACTTTAGTACGAAAGTTGATAATAACCAAAATAAAGGGGGTCAAAGTTAAACTTTTATTTTTAAATATTTCGTGATAGGCATGGGATAACAACACGAGTTTTTTGGGACGAGAAATCAAAATTCGCCACTAAAAATGATATAGGACCCCACATACTTCTTTCAGTGCTCGTTTAATACGTTCAATTTTTTTTATCTACCACTCGACATACTATTAGAATCAAAACTTTTATTCTCTTAATATTTTTACCTAGAAAAGATATACTACATCGCTGTACAACCCATTACTTTTTATTATTGTTTTATAAATTTGAATTAATTACAATAAATAATAATTTTAGTTTAGAAGGTAATAGTTACACCTCCCTAAAACCGTGATAGTCGGTGAAAGTCGGCTAGTCAGGTATTCAGTTGTTTTGCTATCGAAGTAAACAGTGGTGTGATAAAGATGAGTAGAATACTATTTTGCTGACGTCACGTTGCCCAGCAACCGTCGATTCTATTCATCGTTGCTACGTAACGTGACGTCAGCCAATTAGTATTCTACTCATCGTGGCCCCACCGCAGGACATGACTCACATATTGATTAGATTATCTAAGTAGTGAACACTTATTTTACTGTTGTGAGTAATATGGAAAGTGAAAGCAATAAAAGTAAACGACGTCCAAATTTTTCGATGGGAGAAAAAACTATTATATTCAATGTGTATTGTGAACTCCGTGAAAGGAATAAAAGTATGTCGGTCAACGATGTAGTTACCCTGTGTAGTGATTTGACTAAAGTTTCGACTAGAAGTGTATACAGAATTGTAAACAATTTTAAACAAAGTGAAGGCAAATTGAATGATGGACCTGTTGAAACCATTGAAACCAGAGGTAGAAAACGCATTCAGCTTAAAGATCATACCAAATATGCTATTCGGAGGAAATTCCATGCTTTCTTTTTTCGGAACGAAATCCCAACCTTAAAGAAAGTTGAAGTTAAAATAAATTCCGATAATGCAATACCCAAAATATCACGACGTGTTTTATTGCGAACATTAGAACAAATGAACATTAAATATATAAAAAGAAGCAGGAATAGTGTTCTTTTAGAAAAAGATGAAATTGTTTTGTGGCGGAGAAATTACTTACAAAAAATCCGAGAGTATCGTCGTGAAGGACGAAAAGTATACTATTTAGATGAAACTTGGCTAAATCAAGGTCATACTGTCTCAAAGGTGTGGCAAGATTTGGAAATTAAAAGTCGTCGACAAGCTTTCATTGAAGAGCTTTCATTAGAATTAAAAACGCTAGTGGGTAAAGGACGGAGGCTCATAATAACACATATAGGCAGCGATTCGGGTTTTTTGGACAACGGTTTGTTACTATTTGAATCCAAGAAAACCAACGATTACCATGAGGAAATGGACGCTCAAAGATTCGAAGATTGGTTTTCAAATATTCTACCAAGCCTTGAAGCAAATTCTGTCGTTGTTATGGACAATTCGTCATACCACAGTCGACGGTTGAAGCCATCACCAACGACTGCCTGGCGAAAAGGTGAAATAATCAACTGGGTCTCTCAAAAAAATATACCATTCAATGACAACATGTTGAAAGTGCAATTGTTAAACCTCGCGAGGATACATATACCCGTTTTCAAGAAATATGCAGTCGATGAAATGGCTCGTGGAAATAACATAATTGTACATCGCCTCCCTCCTTATCATTGTGAGCTGAACCCTATCGAGCTTATATGGGCTCAAATTAAAAACCAAGTGGCAAGGGAAAACTTGAGTTTTAAAATGGAGGAGGTGAAGTGCTTGTTAGCTACTGCCATACAAAATGTCACACCTGAGTCTTGGAAAAATTGTATAAGACACACTATAAAAGAAGAAGATAGAATGTGGGACTTAGACACAAGAGTGTCTATAGCTTTCTCCTTTAAAAGTGGTCCGGACAAAGGAATATCAGAACTGCGACACTGTTTGAATCATTTGAGTAGAGCTGAATCTACATCACCACGAATGCACGTCCTAATATTTTTAACAGTTTCTCCCTTCTCATTAAAGGCTTTTAAAATTGTGTCCTTGTTTTGTAGGATTGAGCTTACAGTCGAATTAACAAGTCCAAATTGCCGACATACATCAGCAATTTTTCGACCACTTTCAAATGCTGTTATAACACGCACCTTATTTTTAATATGCAATGCCTTCCTTTTAGTACTACAACTTGCCATATTAAAAAATAAAGAGTTAATTACTAAACTAAAATCTAAAAACAAACGAGCCAAACACAATTTTACGGTAGCGAAAATTGCTTAAACTGACTGTTCTGAAACAGAAAATTTGACTGTTAGGATGACACTGATAAATGAGAAATCACAGAACTGTCAAGGTCACATAACTGTCCACAGAAGGAATAATCGGGCTTTCTTACATTCTTGAAAGGAACAATGCTGCAAAGCCAGAAATGCGTTGCACTTTATTCTTCGTAAAATAAAAAACGACAACCTATTGTAAAATTTTATGACGCTATAGCCGAGGCTTACTTTATTTTTAGCCGATAAAACCGGGTTTTTAATAATGTTATCGAATAGTTCTTGACCGGACCTATTAAAAATTCACGGTACAACCGAGATGACGTAACTAGCAAGGCCGTAATATCCAAGTTCCACTATATATATATATATATATATATATATATATATATATATATATATATATATATATATATATATATATATATATATATATATATATATATTGTTATGATGTATTGTTTGTTTGAATGATGAGCAATGAGTATTTTTAATAATATAATATATAGGGTTTTTATCGCGGTTCTCAAAGAATTAGTTTGTAAGTACTTTTTTAAATTATCTTTATTATAACTATTATGAAACACATATATATATATATATATATATATATATATATATATATATATATATATATATATATATATATATATATATATATCTAACCTATCCAATGTAATTTTAAAATAAACTATCTTTAAATTGATATTCTTATAAAACTAATTAAATTCTATAGACAATGTAAAATTTAAACAAACTATCTTCAAAATTGAAATTGTTATGACACTAACTAAATTATATTAACAAAATTTTGTACCTTTCTTTCACTGAATGCCTAAATGAACTGTTTTCCACTATATAGATTCTAATCATCACTGAATGTCTTCGTACTTCGGTTATCCTTGTTTTTGTGAAATTTCTTTTTCCAATTATCAGCTTCTACCAATTTAAGATATATTTTTCTTCACCAGCATTTATACACCACCAAGCAAACCAGCAAACAGCATTTATATTTATTCTTCTTTTCAATATACCAATATCCAATTATTATAAGTTGATTTATACTAATCTCCAACCATAATATAATTTAATTTCTTCCAATATACTTTTTTTAATCTTCAATAATTATTTGTGTATAATTATAAATGTGCATTAAATTATATGCATAATTTTTAATCTTCATTTAACTCACTATATTAAACAATTGGACTATTTGTACTTGATTCACTGACTCCAACTAACTTTCATATTTCTTACTAAACTTTTCTGACTGACTTCTTGAAAATTCTGAACAATTTACTTCACTAACTAAATGTGTCTACTAACTTTCATAATGAACTGGCCTGACTTCTGACTAAAAACTGCCATCTTGAATCCAAATCACGGGTATTTATATCTTTTTGGATATTCTAGAATCATCTGGTAAGAAATCATGTTCGATTTCGTTCTATTTCTTCGTTATGGATGTTCTCGAAAAAATATATGTTCCATCCACCGACATAATCATTATTCCAGAATGTTCGACCGTAAACAATGGTCACACTCTGCACTCTGGAGAATTCGTTAATGTTCCATTGAATATTTTGTTGACATTTAGGCTTTTCAGATCAGAATAAACATTCAAATTAGTAACTAACACTCTAATTTAATAAAATACACAATTCAAACAATATATTATTATAACCCCACTTTATATTCCCAATTATTTCCTAAAATGTCACTTGGAGAGTAAGTATATCTGTCTATCACTCACTGTATAGTTGGTTGCCTATGCACATGGCTCACTTAAATATATTTACAACATTAAAATACAACTTTTTACAATTATTATATGCTAATTTATTAAAAATGCCCTCACATAAATATATTTTTATTAAATTCTCTAGTATATAACTTCTTAAAATAATCAAATACTTTTTTATATCTAATATTATGTAGTATATAACTTATAAATTATTTTCTATAAACCCCAATCGTCACAATACCCCAAAATAATATTTAAAATAAATAATTTACTTATTATTTTTTTAAATATTAATTTTCTCATACCTTATTAAATTTAATAAATCAAAAATTTTTTTTTTATTTAAAATGTGTTAAATACATCCCTGTTCGCTGTCTATGTCAAAGCAGAGAACAACGGAGCACAGTTCGGCTATTCTATGGTCAAACTGTCATGTCAAATGGAGAATGGATTTTATCAGAGAATAAAATATAACCTTAATTAAAAATATAATCTATATTGTGTTCTGTTTATTTATAGACAAAATCTAGGAAGTATTTCCATTCAAAATAACTTTCATCAATATAAATTGGTAAGTTTTTTCACTTTATTATATTAGAAAGACATTTTTATAGCAATTATAGTATCAATTTTGTGTCTAACCCCAAATTATGATTTTTAGGGTACAAATTAATTTCCATATATACAAGACAAGTATGATGTCAAATTGATTCACAATAATGAAATCTACCATCTATCTATGAAATGGATCTATCAGTAAGCTGTTAGTGTTTATTATTATTAATGTTAAGTTTATAACCTAGATATATCACTTCTTTTTGAAAAAATGTACATTTTTCTTGATTTATTTTTAGTCCAACTTTGTCTAATCTGTTTATTATAATTTTTAGGTGTTTCTCATGATCTTCAGCCGTTTTAGAAACAATTAATATATCACCAATGTAGTGAATTACAAAAATATCATGAAGACATCTACATAGAACACTGCAATATGATTGAAGTCCAAATGGTACTACTTTGAATTGATATACTACTCCATCTATCTGAAATCCTGTATACTGTCTACTTTTTCTTTCTAGAGGTATTAACCAAAAACTATGCTGTAAATCGATTTTAGTGAAAAATGACATTCCTGTAATTCTTCCTAGTATTCCATCTTCTAACATATTATTAATCGTTCTGTTTACTTCTTCTCTGTATTTATATGGTATTGTGTATAATTTTGTTTTAAAATCTTTTTCTTCTTTAACTTTTATGCTATGGATATAATTTTGTGCAATTCTATTTTCTTTATTGACAAGTCCCTTGTGTTGCTGCAATATGGAAATGACTATTGATTTATATTCTTCAGGGCAATTTAAAACTTTTATCATATCTTCTTCTTTACAAATAAAATTATTCTTTATTATGTACTCATTATTCCTTGCTTCCAATTTTACGCACTCCACCTCGTAGGCATCCATCTGCTTAAAATTTCCATTCCTTAAATATTCACTACAATAATTATTCTTTACATTCTTTTGGGACATTTCCCTACCATCAAAATACATTTCTTCTTCATAAACATCATTATTTTCTTTTGATAATATCCTATCAACTCTTATTCCTTCTTCCACCTCATCTTTCTGCATAAATTTAATTATTTGCCCTTCCAAAGTTACCATTTTTTTTTCAAAATCTATCTTTACTTTCTTCTTTTCCAATTCATAATTTCCCATTAATATATCAACACATAAATCCTTGACAATAAATCCTTGCATATTAATTTCTTTATTAAGAATATTAATTTTAAAATTGGCTAGTTTATCAATTTCACCCAACTTCTTATTATTTGCACCAACAATTTTAATTTTTGGAATCTTTATTATATCTGATAATTTTAATGTATTAAAAATAAAATTCTCCGAGACTAAAGTACTTTCTGAACCAGTATCGATCATAATCTTAATCATTTCATTTTTGGCCAAAGCATTTATATAAATTAAATTAATAGATTCAATAATTTTCTCTTCATCTAAAGAAATAAATTCAGAAGGTTTTTCATAATAGCAATGGCCTAACTTGTAATTCAGAAAGTTTACTGCACAAAATTTTGATTATTAGAATTGTCAGATTGTATCTGACCACTTGGATCTGATGTCCTATGTCTTTCCCTACTATGACTTCTACTCACATTTTCCTGCCTTGTACTACTTCGTTCCCTGTCTTCGCAGCTTCTATTCCTTCGAACACAATTTACCTGTCTGTTATAGTTAGGTCGCTCTGTATTTTTTCTATTGTTAAAATCTTGTCTATTATTATTAGTACTGTTATTAAATTGTTGTCTATTATAATTAGTATTATTATTAAAATTTTGTCTATTATAACTAGTATTATTATTAAAGTTTTGTCTATTTGGATTACTGTTATTATTATTAAAATTTTGTAAACTATCACCATACCTAGTATTATTGTTATATGATTGTCTATATTGTTGATTATCATTTTTATTATATTGAAAGTTATTATTGTTTTTTCTGTTGTTATTATTACTTGTCATATTGCCTCTTTGTATTCTTTGAATAAAATTAATAAAACTATCTATTGTTTGAATATTTTGTACAGTTACGGTTTGCACAACATCAGCATCAAAATGTCTAGATACATTTAAGACTGTTTCATCCTCTCTAAGTGGTGGTTCTAAATATTTTGCAACTGTTATCAATTTCAATGCATAATCTACCATATTTGATTTTAAATTTTGATTATACTTTCCAAAATATAGAATTTCTCTAAACTTGGCTTGCTCTAATTCACCCCAATAATAATTTAAAAATTTATTTTCAAATGTTTGAAAATTATCTAAATCATTCTCAATACTAGCAAACCAAGTTGCTGCATTGTCATTTAATGTCATTCTAATATAATCTTTAATATCATTAATATTATTCACAAATCTTAATTTATGTTTTAAACTATTTATGTATACTCTAGGATGCAAATTTTTTATATTACCAGAGAATTTAATCCCAGTCTCATTTGTTAAATTTAAGTAAGGTCTTCCTATATCTCTCATTTGTGAAATATCATCTATTCTCTGTTCCACATTTCTTATTTGATTATTATTTATTTGGACATTTTGTTGTATATCATCTAATTTTTCTTCTGTGTTTCTCCTGTCTTCGTTAATTTTTACTTCTAAGTTACATTTTTGCAACTCTATTTTCTGTTCTATATCTATCTTATTATCTTGAATAATCCTCTTTACTTCTGTCCTCTCATTTTCTATCCTTTTCTTGTAGTCATTCCGTATAATTTTTATTTCATTTGCTACTTTTTTCTCTGCAGCTTCAAGTTTTTTATCCATTTGTTTTTCTATTTGTTTTACAATTTTATTATTATTATCTTCTATTTTCTTTTCTAATTTTCTATAATTCTCTTCCAATTTCTGTTCCATTTTTTTCATGTCTTCTTTGACTTCTTTTGAATTCTCTTCCAATTTTTTTATGTCTTCTTTGATTTCTTTTGAATTCTCTTCCATTTTTTTCGTATTCTCTTCCATTGTCTTGTTCATCTGCATCATTAATGACATCAAAGCTGCCATATTGACATTTTCCTCTCTTTCTGGATTCATTTCTGCAGTATCTTGTGGAGCTTGTACTAAACTCTCCTCTTGTATAGGTTGTGTTTCTACTTCCACATCTTCTTCATTCTTTTTGCTTCTTGTACCTTTCTTTCCTTGAGACATTTTGAGACTTTACTTGTTCAAATATAATTAAAAATAAAATATATAATTTTTCTTTCTACTGATAATTAATTTAATTATATGAGAGCACTTATCTTCCCAAACTAATTCTTTTAAATAGAGAGCCACCGTGTTGGGTGCCAAATTGTTATGATGTATTGTTTGTTTGAATGATGAGCAATGAGTATTTTTAATAATATAATATATAGGGTTTTTATCGCGGTTCTCAAAGAATTAGTTTGTAAGTACTTTTTTAAATTATCTTTATTATAACTATTATGAAACACATATATATATATATATATATATATATATATATATATATATATATATATATCTAACCTATCCAATGTAATTTAAAAATAAACTATCTTTAAATTGATATTCTTATAAAACTAATTAAATTCTATAGACAATGTAAAATTTAAACAAACTATCTTCAAAATTGAAATTGTTATGACACTAACTAAATTATATTAACAAAATTTTGTACCTTTCTTTCACTGAATGCCTAAATGAACTGTTTTCCACTATATAGATTCTAATCATCACTGAATGTCTTCGTACTTCGGTTATCCTTGTTTTTGTGAAATTTCTTTTTCCAATTATCAGCTTCTACCAATTTAAGATATATTTTTCTTCACCAGCATTTATACACCACCAAGCAAACCAGCAAACAGCATTTATATTTATTCTTCTTTTCAATATACCAATATCCAATTATTATAAGTTGATTTATACTAATCTCCAACCATAATATAATTTAATTTCTTCCAATATACTTTTTTTAATCTTCAATAATTATTTGTGTATAATTATAAATGTGCATTAAATTATATGCATAATTTTTAATCTTCATTTAACTCACTATATTAAACAATTGGACTATTTGTACTTGATTCACTGACTCCAACTAACTTTCATATTTCTTACTAAACTTTTCTAACTGACTTCTTGAAAATTCTGAACAATTTACTTCACTAACTAAATGTGTCTACTAACTTTCATAATGAACTGGCCTGACTTCTGACTAAAAACTGCCATCTTGAATCCAAATCACGGGTATTTATATCTTTTTGGATATTCTAGAATCATCTGGTAAGAAATCATGTTCGATTTCGTTCTATTTCTTCGTTATGGATGTTCTCGAAAAAATATATGTTCCATCCACCGACATAATCATTATTCCAGAATGTTCGACCGTAAACAATGGTCACACTCTGCACTCTGGAGAATTCGTTAATGTTCCATTGAATATTTTGTTGACATTTAGGCTTTTCAGATCAGAATAAACATTCAAATTAGTAACTAACACTCTAATTTAATAAAATACACAATTCAAACAATATATTATTATAACCCCACTTTATATTCCCAATTATTTCCTAAAATGTCACTTGGAGAGTAAGTATATCTGTCTATCACTCACTGTATAGTTGGTTGCCTATGCACATGGCTCACTTAAATATATTTACAACATTAAAATACAACTTTTTACAATTATTATATGCTAATTTATTAAAAATGCCCTCACATAAATATATTTTTATTAAATTCTCTAGTATATAACTTCTTAAAATAATCAAATACTTTTTTATATCTAATATTATGTAGTATATAACTTATAAATTATTTTCTATAAACCCCAATCGTCACAATACCCCAAAATAATATTTAAAATAAATAATTTACTTATTATTTTTTTAAATATTAATTTTCTCATACCTTATTAAATTTAATAAATCAAAAATTTTTTTTTTATTTAAAATGTGTTAAATACATCCCTGTTCGCTGTCTATGTCAAAGCAGAGAACAACGGAGCACAGTTCGGCTATTCTATGGTCAAACTGTCATGTCAAATGGAGAATGGATTTTATCAGAGAATAAAATATAACCTTAATTAAAAATATAATCTATATTGTGTTCTGTTTATTTATAGACAAAATCTAGGAAGTATTTCCATTCAAAATAACTTTCATCAATATAAATTGGTAAGTTTTTTCACTTTATTATATTAGAAAGACATTTTTATAGCAATTATAGTATCAATTTTGTGTCTAACCCCAAATTATGATTTTTAGGGTACAAATTAATTTCCATATATACAAGACAAGTATGATGTCAAATTGATTCACAATAATGAAATCTACCATCTATCTATGAAATGGATCTATCAGTAAGCTGTTAGTGTTTATTATTATTAATGTTAAGTTTATAACCTAGATATATCACTTCTTTTTGAAAAAATGTACATTTTTCTTGATTTATTTTTAGTCCAACTTTGTCTAATCTGTTTATTATAATTTTTAGGTGTTTCTCATGATCTTCAGCCGTTTTAGAAACAATTAATATATCACCAATGTAGTGAATTACAAAAATATCATGAAGACATCTACATAGAACACTGCAATATGATTGAAGTCCAAATGGTACTACTTTGAATTGATATACTACTCCATCTATCTGAAATCCTGTATACTGTCTACTTTTTCTTTCTAGAGGTATTAACCAAAAACTATGCTGTAAATCGATTTTAGTGAAAAATGACATTCCTGTAATTCTTCCTAGTATTCCATCTTCTAACATATTATTAATCGTTCTGTTTACTTCTTCTCTGTATTTATATGGTATTGTGTATAATTTTGTTTTAAAATCTTTTTCTTCTTTAACTTTTATGCTATGGATATAATTTTGTGCAATTCTATTTTCTTTATTGACAAGTCCCTTGTGTTGCTGCAATATGGAAATGACTATTGATTTATATTCTTCAGGGCAATTTAAAACTTTTATCATATCTTCTTCTTTACAAATAAAATTATTCTTTATTATGTACTCATTATTCCTTGCTTCCAATTTTACGCACTCCACCTCGTAGGCATCCATCTGCTTAAAATTTCCATTCCTTAAATATTCACTACAATAATTATTCTTTACATTCTTTTGGGACATTTCCCTACCATCAAAATACATTTCTTCTTCATAAACATCATTATTTTCTTTTGATAATATCCTATCAACTCTTATTCCTTCTTCCACCTCATCTTTCTGCATAAATTTAATTATTTGCCCTTCCAAAGTTACCATTTTTTTTTCAAAATCTATCTTTACTTTCTTCTTTTCCAATTCATAATTTCCCATTAATATATCAACACATAAATCCTTGACAATAAATCCTTGCATATTAATTTCTTTATTAAGAATATTAATTTTAAAATTGGCTAGTTTATCAATTTCACCCAACTTCTTATTATTTGCACCAACAATTTTAATTTTTGGAATCTTTATTATATCTGATAATTTTAATGTATTAAAAATAAAATTCTCCGAGACTAAAGTACTTTCTGAACCAGTATCGATCATAATCTTAATCATTTCATTTTTGGCCAAAGCATTTATATAAATTAAATTAATAGATTCAATAATTTTCTCTTCATCTAAAGAAATAAATTCAGAAGGTTTTTCATAATAGCAATGGCCTAACTTGTAATTCAGAAAGTTTACTGCACAAAATTTTGATTATTAGAATTGTCAGATTGTATCTGACCACTTGGATCTGATGTCCTATGTCTTTCCCTACTATGACTTCTACTCACATTTTCCTGCCTTGTACTACTTCGTTCCCTGTCTTCGCAGCTTCTATTCCTTCGAACACAATTTACCTGTCTGTTATAGTTAGGTCGCTCTGTATTTTTTCTATTGTTAAAATCTTGTCTATTATTATTAGTACTGTTATTAAATTGTTGTCTATTATAATTAGTATTATTATTAAAATTTTGTCTATTATAACTAGTATTATTATTAAAGTTTTGTCTATTTGGATTACTGTTATTATTATTAAAATTTTGTAAACTATCACCATACCTAGTATTATTGTTATATGATTGTCTATATTGTTGATTATCATTTTTATTATATTGAAAGTTATTATTGTTTTTTCTGTTGTTATTATTACTTGTCATATTGCCTCTTTGTATTCTTTGAATAAAATTAATAAAACTATCTATTGTTTGAATATTTTGTACAGTTACGGTTTGCACAACATCAGCATCAAAATGTCTAGATACATTTAAGACTGTTTCATCCTCTCTAAGTGGTGGTTCTAAATATTTTGCAACTGTTATCAATTTCAATGCATAATCTACCATATTTGATTTTAAATTTTGATTATACTTTCCAAAATATAGAATTTCTCTAAACTTGGCTTGCTCTAATTCACCCCAATAATAATTTAAAAATTTATTTTCAAATGTTTGAAAATTATCTAAATCATTCTCAATACTAGCAAACCAAGTTGCTGCATTGTCATTTAATGTCATTCTAATATAATCTTTAATATCATTAATATTATTCACAAATCTTAATTTATGTTTTAAACTATTTATGTATACTCTAGGATGCAAATTTTTTATATTACCAGAGAATTTAATCCCAGTCTCATTTGTTAAATTTAAGTAAGGTCTTCCTATATCTCTCATTTGTGAAATATCATCTATTCTCTGTTCCACATTTCTTATTTGATTATTATTTATTTGGACATTTTGTTGTATATCATCTAATTTTTCTTCTGTGTTTCTCCTGTCTTCGTTAATTTTTACTTCTAAGTTACATTTTTGCAACTCTATTTTCTGTTCTATATCTATCTTATTATCTTGAATAATCCTCTTTACTTCTGTCCTCTCATTTTCTATCCTTTTCTTGTAGTCATTCCGTATAATTTTTATTTCATTTGCTACTTTTTTCTCTGCAGCTTCAAGTTTTTTATCCATTTGTTTTTCTATTTGTTTTACAATTTTATTATTATTATCTTCTATTTTCTTTTCTAATTTTCTATAATTCTCTTCCAATTTCTGTTCCATTTTTTTCATGTCTTCTTTGACTTCTTTTGAATTCTCTTCCAATTTTTTTATGTCTTCTTTGATTTCTTTTGAATTCTCTTCCATTTTTTTCGTATTCTCTTCCATTGTCTTGTTCATCTGCATCATTAATGACATCAAAGCTGCCATATTGACATTTTCCTCTCTTTCTGGATTCATTTCTGCAGTATCTTGTGGAGCTTGTACTAAACTCTCCTCTTGTATAGGTTGTGTTTCTACTTCCACATCTTCTTCATTCTTTTTGCTTCTTGTACCTTTCTTTCCTTGAGACATTTTGAGACTTTACTTGTTCAAATATAATTAAAAATAAAATATATAATTTTTCTTTCTACTGATAATTAATTTAATTATATGAGAGCACTTATCTTCCCAAACTAATTCTTTTAAATAGAGAGCCACCGTGTTGGGTGCCAAATTGTTATGATGTATTGTTTGTTTGAATGATGAGCAATGAGTATTTTTAATAATATAATATATAGGGTTTTTATCGCGGTTCTCAAAGAATTAGTTTGTAAGTACTTTTTTAAATTATCTTTATTATAACTATTATGAAACACATATATATATATATATATATATATATATATATATATATATATATATATATATATATCTAACCTATCCAATGTAATTTAAAAATAAACTATCTTTAAATTGATATTCTTATAAAACTAATTAAATTCTATAGACAATGTAAAATTTAAACAAACTATCTTCAAAATTGAAATTGTTATGACACTAACTAAATTATATTAACAAAATTTTGTACCTTTCTTTCACTGAATGCCTAAATGAACTGTTTTCCACTATATAGATTCTAATCATCACTGAATGTCTTCGTACTTCGGTTATCCTTGTTTTTGTGAAATTTCTTTTTCCAATTATCAGCTTCTACCAATTTAAGATATATTTTTCTTCACCAGCATTTATACACCACCAAGCAAACCAGCAAACAGCATTTATATTTATTCTTCTTTTCAATATACCAATATCCAATTATTATAAGTTGATTTATACTAATCTCCAACCATAATATAATTTAATTTCTTCCAATATACTTTTTTTAATCTTCAATAATTATTTGTGTATAATTATAAATGTGCATTAAATTATATGCATAATTTTTAATCTTCATTTAACTCACTATATTAAACAATTGGACTATTTGTACTTGATTCACTGACTCCAACTAACTTTCATATTTCTTACTAAACTTTTCTAACTGACTTCTTGAAAATTCTGAACAATTTACTTCACTAACTAAATGTGTCTACTAACTTTCATAATGAACTGGCCTGACTTCTGACTAAAAACTGCCATCTTGAATCCAAATCACGGGTATTTATATCTTTTTGGATATTCTAGAATCATCTGGTAAGAAATCATGTTCGATTTCGTTCTATTTCTTCGTTATGGATGTTCTCGAAAAAATATATGTTCCATCCACCGACATAATCATTATTCCAGAATGTTCGACCGTAAACAATGGTCACACTCTGCACTCTGGAGAATTCGTTAATGTTCCATTGAATATTTTGTTGACATTTAGGCTTTTCAGATCAGAATAAACATTCAAATTAGTAACTAACACTCTAATTTAATAAAATACACAATTCAAACAATATATTATTATAACCCCACTTTATATTCCCAATTATTTCCTAAAATGTCACTTGGAGAGTAAGTATATCTGTCTATCACTCACTGTATAGTTGGTTGCCTATGCACATGGCTCACTTAAATATATTTACAACATTAAAATACAACTTTTTACAATTATTATATGCTAATTTATTAAAAATGCCCTCACATAAATATATTTTTATTAAATTCTCTAGTATATAACTTCTTAAAATAATCAAATACTTTTTTATATCTAATATTATGTAGTATATAACTTATAAATTATTTTCTATAAACCCCAATCGTCACAATATATATATATATATATATATATATATATATATAGATTGTATATCATTTATGGTACATTAGAGAGTACATTAAGTCACCCGTTTAAGAATTATTCAGTTATTTTTTAAAACGGTCTCAACAAAAGCCATTGATGGCAGAATGTATTACAGGTCAATTAACCAACTAATGGCCACACATAGAAGGAAAACAAAAATTATATTAACATAACATCCTAACACCTATTTAGCAGTAGCTTAAAACAATACAATTCCTAATATTTTTAATTACTTTTATAGAAAAGTAATAATAGTGTGCTTCTATAGAAAATGAGGGATTATTTAAATATTGGAACGATTTTGATACAATAGAACAAAATAAAAAAGAAATAACGATAAAAAGAATAATCCAAAAAATTCATTATGCAAAATGGATTTATTTGATTGATTTTATTATGTTCGTTAAAAACTTTCCAGCTCCATATTTTTAAATAATTTTCTCACAATTCTGCAGATAAAGTGAAATATTAGATCTGGATACACAGAAATCAGTATTAACATAAAATAAAAATACGTCCGTTGACGAAAAAAAAAGTATTCACCTGATCCTTATTAAGGAATTATTTATATATACTTAAAATAAAGGATCTAAAAAACAAGACTCCCTGTCTAAGGAATCGTTACCACTAAAATCTATGTAGACAGCTGACTAAACTATTTAAAGATTTAGTGGGATGTTTCACCACCAGTATAATAAATAATCTATAGATAAGGACTTTAGAAATGCTGTGCCGAGTATACAAATGTAGACTGCAGTTGAAACTGTGATTTTCAAAAAAGTTTTTTACGTAGTTCTTCGGTGATTTGTTTAAAAAAAAATAATTTAATTTCATTATTTCCATTTCACAATTTTTTATAGTGAGACGTCATTTATTTATATTGTGATTGTTTAGTTGATAATTTAAGCTCAAATTATAGTGTCTTAGGTCAGTGTTCATTTCTTCTGTTTTTCCATAACCAAAGTTGCGTAATGTAGAACATGTAGTTAATATATATACATATATATATATATATATATATATATATATATATATATATATATATATACTTATTTATATGAGTCATTTTATTGAAAACGTTCCTTTATTAAACATAAGTGGGTAATTTCGCATTATTCTAGACTAACTAAGAAAGTGAACGATATTTGGCATTTTTGTTCACATCATTAGATATATTTCCAACTTTTTTATCCTTTCGGAAAATTAGTTTTTACTTGAGCTCTTGAAAATAGTGTAAATTTTCGGCTATGGCCGCCTTGTTCGTTGCAATACGACCTTCTCTGGTACGATACGTTGTTAATGGTCAATACATTCCTCACTTACTGTAATTTTTGACAATTTTTTTCTTTAAATCGACATCGACATTAAACATCGAAAGCTTAGTACACGATAGTTCTCTGGAATGGTCCAGAAAATCACTTTTCCGAACCTTCGCTTCTTTTTCTCCACTATTTTGACTGCTCATTCGACAAGTATCGTCCCACAAAATCTTTCTAATTGCATTTTATCATTGTCAAAAGATTCTTCGATGCAACGCACTTCTTCGTTTTTGGTTGACAATGACAAACTCCGCACCCATTGCATAAATGGCCCTTTAATATCCTAATGATCATATATATTATGTACACGCCTATTTAATATGCTTAGAGCCTCTACTATCCCACAATTTTGATTCTTTGATCTGCTAAGATCATATAGAAGTCGCATCAGTTTTTTGAACTCTTAAATCTATCATTATACTACTATGCACAAATTCTGCTTTCCAGAACTTTAATATTTTTCTAATGATGGCGGATGCTCTCCGTTTAGATTAATGTCAAATCACCCTCGTAAATCTTTATATATTAAATCTTATATTTAATATATAAATTTATAAAATAATTACATTTTGTGTGATAAAGTTTATTTTTATAAAAAATAATATATAATTAATCAATATAATATAACAGAATACCTGATTGTTGTGATTCATATAAAAAGTATTTTGTTGTAGCAAAAAGTTGTATTCTGGCCAATAAATCTTTAGAATATATGAAGTTGTTACACATAAAGTAAAATTATTAGTTTTCTATAAATCAGAATATTCTAAAAGATCTATTCAACTTGAAATTTAAAACTTAGACATACAAGAAAATATTTTATAGCAGTATTAAGATTTTTTTCTCAAATAGTTAGAGAAAAGAATTATTCTAGGCTAATATATTTTGTACTTTGAAAACGAGGTCATATTAGATACTACCGAAAAATATCTATAAGTTCTATATTAACACTCTTAAAGAATGATTTTTGTTAAGTATAAACTTCATCTCATGCAGTTTTTGTAACTGTGTAGTGCTTTGTATATGTACATGATAAATAACTTTAGTTTCCTCCTTTAAAGACAAACTGGCATACTTCAAACTCCCAGTGATTTATTTTATATTTTTGACATAAATTTAGAAATATTTTAGCTCTATATGATAAAATGACGGGAACTGTTTAGTTCTACAACTTTGTGAACAGTTATAGTGATGATTCGGTAGTATTTTTTGTTTTAAATGTATCTTTATATTTCAGTAGAAGGTTTGAACACTAAACAAGTGACCACAGTAAGAAAAACAGTATTTATAGTTCCAAAGGAACTGTGTGACTTGGTGCCTTAATACCTGAATCTGGGCTTTTCTCCAGACGATGGAAAAGAAGTTGAAAACAGGGTTTGGTAACAAAAATCTAAAGGAAGAATAGTTCATATGTTCCTTAAAACACACAGAGTACGTAGATTCCAAAAAATTCACAAACTAAGAGCTATTTTGATCTTTATTCATATTCAATTGGTAACGTTAAATTTTCTTTTAATTAATTCCTATAAATTGTTAATCAAAATTTACATTTTTTTTTTAATAGTAAAGACGTACCTGTGTGTGTTTAACAGTTTCCTTTGAATGGTTTAGATTTTTGAACAAATTTAATTTGCATAATTGCCTTTTACTATTAACTCAAAATGCGACAAAGTACGTCACTTCTAAGGTACTAACTTAACTGACAATCCATCATATGATATATCGTAAATGGTAATTATGAAACCAAATAGCTTTGTTCAAAAATATATACTGTCTGAATGTGATGAATGATGGAAAATTCATGTGCCAAGTGTTTTAGAGAGTTAAATAGACAAGATTAGTTTTAATTTTTTTTAGTATTATTTCGTAACTTGTTCATGGATTTGAAATCTGTCCAGAAGTCAGTAGTTCCAAAAAGAATTTGGTTATGGATATTTTATTTGAATCGTTTAAAAGAAAATAAAAAATAATTACGACAAATATTTTGTGTTTTTAGTTGTTTTATTGATGGGTGCCCTATTACTCCTGTTTCCTTATTCATACTATATCAATACTAAACTAAAAAAATTACATCTAATCAAAAGGAACGTTTCTTCCTGTTGTATTTTAGAATAAAACAAAAAAATAGCTGCTCAAATAGGCACAAAAATTAGAAATGGAATTAACACTGTCCAGCTATGGAGACCTAGACAAAAAAGTGAGAGATCAAGTACAAGAAGCAAAGACTGGAAGGATGCCTTAACCCTATATCGTCGCCTCAAAGCGACAGTAGGATATGTCAAAAAATGTAGTTTCGAGAAAAACGCAATTGAAATTTTTACGAAACTTCATTACTTGAATAACTTTTTTATGTTTGGATGGATTTACATGAAATTTTGTTTGAGTATATAACTTTACAGGCCTTGCATAAATATTTATAGTAATTCATAAAAAAGTGAAAAATAATTGGAAAAAAAAGTTAGTTGTCCTACTGTTGCCCTCAAAGATAATCTGTTTTTTAACAATATCCGTAAATTTCTGTTATATAAACTTATATTGCACTAAAGTTTTGTTTAAAATTTTACACATTTCAATACAAAAAACAAAACAATTTTGATGTTCAAACATGTTATTACATAAATAATAACATGAACATACTTATTTTCCAAAATATAATAAACAAAATAAAATGAAAAAATCATCAAAATCAGTAATGGTAATAGCGGATACTGAAAGTTGTAAAAGTACAAATTTATTGCATTTTATTAAATCAGCCCAAAATTTTTAAAGGGGAATTTATCATGAATTTAACTTACCTTTTTCCTGTGCTTTATAAATTCCAGATAACAACTCAGAATCAGTGTTATTTTGTTCGTTAAATACACTAAATACTGACTTCTAGATATCCATAATTTGTACCATTTAAATTGGTCGAATTATTCATTTTTTATTCTTTAACATACACCTTTCAACATCAATGTAATAGAACTATTGTTTAAGATTACTAAAGATAAAATTGTGACCGCAAGCTGGATGGTATAAACAAAGACGTAATCGCAACTCAGCAATAAGTACATGGCAACAGTAGGATATGTGCGTAAGATAACTTAGTGTTGCATTAATATTGATGCCCAAATGGGTGAACGACAAAATATAATGGTATGATATGTATGTTGTCTTAGTGTTGCATTATAAAATTTGAGCTAAAAGGAATTAAGCTACACAAGGATATGTAATATTATGAAAAAAGTATATCACTTTTTATTTATCCTTGTGTTACAATTATTTGATTTCTACTTATAGAGCAAAAAAGCTGTGCATTTGCCATGATACTGTTACGGTTTTGATATGTACATCCATCACTGTACACTGTAAGTGGCAAGTTGCTATCCGTAAACAGTGTAATATAGTCCACAACCAAAGAGGCGGACAAATCGGTTTCTATTTCGGTAAACCAATAACACATAAGATGTTATGTCTTTATATTCATTATGGTGAAATTATGACAACATAATTTTGTTTTATAATGTACAGCACTTGCGTTAAGGCTGGGACATACCTTAACAGCTTGTAGATCCAGCATTAAAACGATCTTTGTTTCATCTTGAGCTGGCTTGATGTCATTCAGTTTTTTCTTGTCTTGCTCTTTCCTTCTTAGTATTATGATTGGCAAAAGATTCCTCATCCAGGTTCCCTACTTCATGTTGACAACAAATGGCATATTTATCTTTTTTGGGCAGATATATAGAAATTCCTTTCTCATGGAATAACTCGTCAAATGTTCTTCTACTCATAGCCTGATTGCCTTCATTTTTGCACTTCAACAGATACTCGCTATATAAAGCTGTAATAGATCGAACTGGTCTAAATATAATTTTCTTGAGCTGTTACGGCAGTAGCGGGATGGCAGTTTTGATAGCTCATCTAAAAACTGCTGTCACCATTCATTTTGGGCTGTGTTCGTCTCATTCCTGTTTCTTCTGATACATTGGATTCGTGAATATTGTGTTTAGCTTTCTTAACCCATGAGCATACTTGAAATTCACCCAAGCATAAAGTAGATACAAATAATTTTTACATACATTTGTATTTTGACCATTTACTGGTAAAGTATAAAACATTGAAAAATTTCTGGATGATGTTTCATTTTTTGTATACCTTCGTTTTACAGATGTGTATGTAATATTATTAGTCACAAAAATTTTCCGTTGTTCCCATGTCATTTTCCAAAACTTGTTAAATATTTCTTTTCTCGTATCTTCTAAAAAGTTGGAACAAGCACGTGATTTACTTTTTATACACTGATTTGAATCACACCGTGGTCCCATTTTTTCACAGGTTTAGGAGCAATTTGTTTTTATACTTTTGTTTCAGGATCTTTTTGAAAACCAAGATACACTTTACCGCTTTCTCGTAGTCTTTTGTTTGCTTCTCTTTTCCAAGATTGCCTCTCCGGTTTCCTCTTTCTAATTTTACCCATTTGTGTGCCTTCAAAATCACTGGATACACTTCTTGCATGTTCTTTATTAGTAGTATTTTCATTGATGTTCAAATCTAATTCTTGATTTGATTTTGAAATTTTGTATTGTTCTTTATTCGGCAATTCTTGTGATATTTCTTCACTTATGCTGGCTGCGTTGGTGTCCGTTAAAATTTCGAAAACTTCTCCATGTTCTACACCTCTTACATTTTCTTGATCGATAGCATTTTCATAGATATGCAACTCTAATTTTTCACTTGACTCAGAAATTATGTATTGTTCTTTTTTCGTTGCTTCTTTTGGTATTTCTTCACTTGTGCTGGCTGCGTTGGTGTCCTTTAAAATTTCGAAAACCTCGTCATGTCCAGACATTTCAATCACTATATCATCAGGATTTTATACATTACTATTATGGACTATAGCTTGGTTGGCAGGCTGAATAGTTATAACTATAAGCGGGAAAATAGAATCAGAACTTGAACATTTTCCCTTTTGCTTAACATTTACATTAGAAGCAGCAGTTTGATCTAAAACAAACACGCTGCTTGAGTCCAACCCTGCGTTTAGTTGATAAGGTGCCGATTAAAATCTGCTCTTACTAAAACTAACTTTTCAGCGGTTTATAATCAAGAAACGTAAAATATTGTTAGCTAAATAGAGTATTTAAACAACAAAGTTTCTTCACACAAAAAATAAACTGTGAGTACTTTACCAATTTAATACAAATTCAATATTATTAAATATTATACATAACCCATAATTCAATACAACACATCAATTAATCCAGTTTCTGGTTTTTTGGCAACTTCCACAAGTCGAACTAATTAGCCGATACAGGACCGGCTCTAGAAAAATTTCATCAAATGAAGAAAACAAAAATTAAAAATGGATGATTCTGAAAATATTAGCATACCTACTACATCATCAACATCGACATACTCCAATGCAGTAAGCAACTTCAATTTTCCTTCAAAAGAACAAGCCATTATTCTGTCAGCTATCCAAGGTATTAAAATACATGAATACATAGTAGCCATAGGGTCTCTACTCACACCAAAAAATGTTATCTTTGCATCACGAATAGCTAGCAACAGAGTTTGTATTTACTTGAACAGTACTAGCATAGTAGATACCTTACTAAACAACCATAAAACAGTAGTCATTCAAAGCAATGAGATAGAAATTCGAAGACTTATTACACCAGCAAGGAGACTAGTAATATCAAACATCTGCCCCAGCATCCCGAACAGTATTCTAGAAGACGAACTGAAACAACTAGAAAAGTTGGCATGCCCGAGTCTGAGTATAGTCATGTCTTAAGCTTTAGGCGGCAAATATTTGTCTCTCCGATAATCACCAAACCAATTCCAAATACAATCCTAATAACCTATGACAACACTCCTTACAGAATCTTCCTATCCCTAGATGGTTTAAATTGCTCTAGATGTAATACTACTGGCTACAAAGACGAAAACTGCACATCAACATCAACTGGTACAGAAACACTTAAAGATCCATATACCTCAGAACTCGAACCCATGAAAGTAAATCAGAATAATTCAGCAACAAATATTTCAGATGATACAACCAACTGTTCCAACCCTATTTCTGCAGATATCCCAATGACAAATGATTCGCTTATAGTACACAGTATACCTTCAACTACAGCTAACAGCAATAATACTAAAACAACCAATCAAGCAAAAAGGCAAATTTCAACCTCTCCTGAAATCTCAGAAACTAAAAACCTAAACGAAACTTTCATAACTCCAAAAAAATCCGCACCCAAAAAAAAAAAAGAAAAAGGCTTTAGATGTCGAAGCCACATTAAAACCAATTGAAAACATTTTAATGACAGCATCTCCTTCATATACGCTAAATTTCTCTGAATTATGCGACTTCGTTATAAACGCAATAAGATCAAAATTTCCTGAAGTCACAGCTAAAAACTATACAGAAGATTTTGACGGCTTATACACCTTATTAAAAATGGTTCACTTAAAATTAAATGATAGACGCATGAAAAATAATATCACAAGAATTATAAAGAAAATAAATCCAACAAATGAATCTTCCCTCACTGAAGAAAGCGACTACGATTTATCTCAATAGTCCAGTTATATTCATTCTTCAATGGAACTTGAATGGCTATTATAGCCACATTGAAAACATTAAAATGCTAATCAATGAACTGTCACCACTAATAATATGTCTTCAAGAAACTCGTCTTTTCAACAATCAAGCAAAACTAAAAAATTATATGCCCTATACAAAAAATCGAGCAGTACAGCAAATATCCAGTGGTGGAGTCGGAATTTTTGTAGCTGGAAGCAGTAGCAGTTTCGATAATACATCATTTTAAAATCAACATATGCAACGTATATTTACCACATCCTGACGAAACTACTCTATTAGAACTTCAAAATGTAATTAAACAAATTCCATCTCCAAAATTAATTTTGGGTGAAACAAACTGTCACAAAATCGCATGGGGATCACAAAGAATAGATAAAAATGGACGAATATTATTAGAAGCAATTAATAACATAAAACTAGTTTTGTTAAACACAGGAACACCTACTAGATTCAATGCACATAATGGCACTTTTTCCTCCATAGACTTATCTATCAGTGATTCAACTTTAGCTCCATTTTTACAGTGGAATACATTGGACCACCTATACGACAGTGATCATTTTCCAATAATAATAATTACTCATGACAAAGATGAAAAAATCTGTACAACACCATATGAAACTTGGAAATTAAAGTCAGCTGATTGGGAAAAATACTCGAACTTAGTAAGCATACGTATACCAAATCTCGTTATATCAGATAATATAGACACTACTCTAGCATCTTTCAATGGTATAATTTTAGACGCAGCCAGAGATTCTATAGGAAAAACCAAAAATATCACAAAAGCTCCTCTTCCTTGGTGGAACACTAAAATCGCATTCGCTTTAAAGCAAACAAAACATGCTTTTAATATATACAAGAAGTTTAACACACCTAATAACTTAAACAATCTTAGATCTTTAAGGGCCAGATCTAGATTTTGAATAAAGCAAGCAAAAAAAGAGAGCTGGATCAATTACGTCTCGTCAATTGACTCGTCTACGCCCATAAGGGATATATGGCAAAAAATAAGGAAAATAAAAGGTTCAAAAACATTTAACCATATTGACACAATCACTACAAATGATCTAACAACTTCAGACAAACACGAAATCTCAGAAACTTTAGTAGAACACTATCAGTTGTATTCAAGCAATCAGCAGTACCACCCAAATTTCTTAGAACACAAAGAAAGAACAGAAGCATCAAAAATTAATATAGAAGATACTGCTGATCCACTAAACACTTCCATAACACTTGATGAATTAAATGAAAGTCTTAATAACCTCAAAAATACCTCACCTGGACCTGATGACATACCACCAATTTTCATAGAAAAACTACCTATAAGCGCGAAGGTTACTTTAGTAGAGATCTTCAACAAAATTTATTCGACCCATAAATTTCCATCTCTCTGGCGCGAAGCAATTATAATACCATTTTTAAAAGACAATAAACCAAAAAACTTATCTTCTTCGTATTGACCAATATCTCTTACCTGTAGCATCTGCAAAATAATGGAAAAGATTCTAAGCAAAAGATTAAAATGGTACTTAGAAAAGAAAAATCTCCTTACATCCATCCAAAGTGGGTACCGATCAGAACGGTCTACAATAGATAACATTATAGCATTAGAATCTGAAATACACGAAGCTTTTATACATAAACAAAAATTAATAGCAATTTTCTTTGACATCACAAAAGCATTTGACATCACGTGGACATATCACATCTTAAAAACAATGAAGAGTTGGAAAATAGATGGTAAATTCTTAGCCTTCGCCAAAAACTTCCTGGAGAACAGAAGTATAAAAGTTAAAACAAACGGTGTCATGTCAACTAAGAAATCACTGGAAAATGGTATCCTTCAAGGATCTGTATTAAGCCCCCTGCTATTCTTAATAGCAATCAACAACGTATCTAACCATTTTATGCTTCCAGTAAAAGCAAACCTTTACGCCGATGATCTTGTAATATATATGAGAAGTAAAAACCTAAAATCAGCTGCATCAATATTACAAAATACACTAAATAAATTAGAAGGGTGGTCTTTAGATATAGGCTTGATATTTTCAACCGAAAAAACTAAAGTAATAATATTTGACAAAAGGAAAACACAACACCACTTAAAATTAAAACTAAACGGAAATACTCTTATAACAATCAACGAAATCAAATTTTTGGGAATGACATTCGACTCTCAACTAAAATGGACATCGCACATAAATGAACTAATTAAATCATACCAACAGAGAATAAATCTTCTAAAAGTTCTTTCCAATCACAAATGGGGCGCAGACACAACTATTCTTCTGCGATTATATCAAGCTCTAATTAGAAGCAAACTAGATTATGGATGTATATGCTACGAAACTGCTACTAAAAGTCAAATCAACAAACTGGACATCATCCAATCCACAGCATTACGCATAGTTTTCGGAGCTTTCAGAACCACGCCAATTAGCAGCCTTCAAGTCCTAACAGGAGAACCGCCATTAACTCTCAGAAGACAATATTTTGCAATGTGTTGTGCTACTAAATATCGCAGTGCAAAGTAAAACCCGTTTATAACAAGCCTAATAAGGAGCAACCCTCCAAAGCTATACTCAAATTATTGCCCTAGAAACTTACCTTTCAATGAACGAATAAATCGATTTGAATTCGATATACATCAATTGAGAGCCACTTCTACAAACAGATGCCAGTCTCCTCCCTGGACAGTTCACATACCAAAAGTAGATTTTACCTTACTTAACTATCCCAAACATTCACACAATCCTTCTGAAATACAACAACAATTCCGGTCTACCATCTCCAGATACCCTGATTTCAAACTAATTTTTACTGATGCCTCTAAACGCAGTAATGGTGTAGCTGCTGCAGCTATTTTTAAAGACAACACCTCTGTCACCCGTCTAGCCAAGGAGTGTAGCATATATACTGGAGAACTGCAGGCAATCTTCAACGCACTGAACCAATGTACCAGCATTGATACAAACTTTCTTATTATATCAGATTCTCTAAGTGCCTTAAATGGTGTCAAGCAGATGTATCCTACTCATGCCAATTTAGCATTAATAAAAGACATGCTATACAATGCCCAAACATGTGGTAAAAACATAACATTTTTATGGGTACCATCCCATGTTGGGGTAAAGGGTAATGAAGCAGTTGATAAAGCAGCAACAGAAACTATCAATAACATGACAATTCCTATTATGCAAAACATACCAATTTCAGACAAAAAAACATTAATAAAAACTTACATGAACAAAACCTGACAAGTATAATGGAACCAAACAGAAGCAAAATTAAAAAGTATCAAACCAGATGTTACTTCTGCTTTACTACCGCTCCCAGCTAAAAGACATGACCAAGTAGTTATTAACAGACTGCGGCTAGGTCATACAAAATTTACACATGGATACATCATCTCCAAGGACCCTCAGCCGATTTGCCACACCTGTCAAATACCATTTTCAGTGCAACATAATATAATGATAGACTGTCCAGTGTACTCAACAGCAAGATCGACAGCAAAAATAAAACACAATTTGAAAGAAACTCTAAAAGAAGACATCAGCAATACAATAAATTTTATCAAAAATTGTAAACTGTATAACAAACTGCAACATAACAAAATGTTTGTATTTTCCAAAACTGTTACGTAAATTTTAATAATATACTAAGTGTAACTTTTCCTAAAATAAAGATATACCACCCCGCTAATAACCCTAGGGGTTGATGCGGTAAAAAAAACACGCTGCTTAAAATCGTTTGAATATATGTATTTGTAGAGAAATGCATATTATCGTGAATTTAAAACAATAGAATAGGTAAAAACCAAAGACCACGTTCAATGTATATATATATATATATATATATATATATATATATATATATATATATATATGGGCACAATGTAAAACTAAACATGATTTATCGTCATGATGAACTAAGCTTGATTAAATCGTTTTAAATAGTTAAAAGTTTTTAACTAAAAACCAATTGATAATAAACGTCTTGGATATGTGATATTATAACAGTAATCTAAAACGTTTAGAAACCTTAATATTGTCCATATTCATTTTAATTTGCACAAAGTTTGCTTTTCAGTACTGCGGTATTTAAGAAATAATTTTAAGTTTAGAAACATTTGAGTTAAGTAAAACAAGTATCCGATTCAAAAGCTTGTAAGCCATATGCGCACCATTGTATGCGGGTTATCAGGTTTTGCTTAGAACTGCAATACCTCATATTCCACATAGACTAGATGGGTATGTGGTTTACGAGATGTTGCAGTAAAATATGTGGGATGCGAGTTTTTTGCATCCTAAGCGATGATATGCTTCAGAAACAAGACGCGACAGAGCCACAACACAAAGGCTAATGGAAACGGTACAGATGGGAGTACTGAGCAGGATTACAGGAAGACATCCGAAGAAAATGTAACGTACAGTGTGTAAACAAATGGACACTAAATAGAAAAAGGGAATGGCATAACCACATAAGCAGAATGGGGAAGACTCGTGTCGTCAAAATAGTGAGAGATAGGTCACCAATCGGCAGAAGTATCGGAGGACCGGGCAAAATATGGAGTGCCAACTTTCCATAGAGGTATTAATCTTCCAGGGAATAAGCAGAATTGCTTATAAAGAAGAAATCACAAAAATCTAGAAAGGTCTAGTAATATAATTGCATATATGTCAATGACATCTGTACTGCTCAAGGATTAAGATAGGAAACCAAATACATTACATTCTCGTTAACAAAAGATTTAGAAATGGGATTAAACGCGTGAAAACGTCCTAGTGCTGTTTCAGACTCCGACCACAATTCACTTCCTGCCAACGTTAACATTAAACTGAGAAAACAACAAAAACGTAAAATTGGGACTATATTTGTCAAAACTTGAGGGTGAAAAATACAACAACAAATAAATAAAGCAATTGCACCAGCATTCACAGAAACTCCAAAAAAAGATAACAGATGCCTGGAAAGAAATGAAGGTGGCAGTACTTAACGCAGGCGAAACATTTGTGGATAGAAAAGAACCAAGTGCCAAAAAAGACTGGATGACACCAGATATTATAAAACTTATAGAAGTAAAACAAAAATCCAGAAATACAAATGAAGAAAAATACAAGTAAATGAAGAAGCTAGTAGAAACGCAGATCAAGGAAGCTTAAGATTACTGGATGGATTAAAGTTGCAAGGAAATAGCAAGAATTTGTTATGAAACACGACTCACATATCCTACATAAGAAACTGAAAGAAGTTACAGGTTATAATGGAGATCTCCAATTATCAGAAGAAGAAAAACAACAAACTTGGAAGAAATACATCAAGAACTTATCTATAGATAACATCAGAGGTGAAACAGGCAATTAAAAACTCAAAAGTGTTAAAGCGTCAGGTCCTAATGAAATTTCAGTAGAAATATTAACAATCCTGAACGACGAATATATTGATTATCTAACTAAATTATTTGAAATCAAATTCAAATTCTTGATGAATGATTAAAATCTATCTTTTTACCCCTACCCAAGAAAAATAATCCTAAATCATGCGATGAATAGCGATTAATTTGCCTCATGAGCCACACTATAAAAATGTACTCAAAGTTATTCAACAGCGTATATATAAAAATGTGAAGAACAGCACGGTCAGAATAAAGATGGAATGGGACAAAGAGAGGCATTGTGCACAATAATGGTACTATTACAAAAATGCAGGGAATATAATTAAAACTTATTCATATGTTATATAGATTTTCAAAAAGTGTTTGACAGAGTTCAACATGGTACACTCATACATGCATTGAAACCAAGACACATAGATCCCAAGGATATTAATTTAATCAAAAATCTATACTACAATCAAACAGCGGTAGTAAGGGTGGAAGATAGTGAGACAAACTAAGTAGAAATTCAAAGAAAAGTCAGACAGGGATATGTGCTATTGCCACAATTATTTAATGTATACTCCCAACTAATATTTCAGGAGGAACTGAGAAAGAACTGAAGGTGTAAGGATTGGAGGGAGCAGCATTAATAACATAATATTTGCAGACGATACAGCAACCATATCAGAAAATATAGAAGATTTACAAATTCTTATAGAAATCGTTAACAGAAAGCAAAAAGATGGTACTAACAATGAATATAGATAAAACCAAATACATGGTGATCTCGAAAACCCCCGTTGACAACATACATCTGACATTGGATGGTAAACCGTTAGAGAGAGTCGACAAGTATAAATACCTCTGAGCAATTATAAACTCACAGTTAGATCAAGATGAGATAAAGTTCAGATTTTTTTTTATTTAGTTTATTGTGTCTCAACTACAAGGTTATTGACACTGGGTCAATTTTGTTGATACATACACTATACATTTCACATTACATGAGGTATAATTTATAATAAAGAGACTACGTGAAAGAGAAAGTAATAAAAAAGAGTACACCAAATTTTATAATACAAGTTTGTTTCTCGAAGGAAATCTAGTACATTCTGAACAAGTTCTAATTGGCTTAGGATAACATTTGTAACAAATGTAAGAAACCAGATCGACTTCATTGCCATACCAGAAAGATTCAGAAACTCAATCACATCAGTGAAAACCTATCCCGGGGCTGACGCTCAATCGGATCACAACCCAGTGGTGGGTAAACTGGGAATCAAACTAAAACGTATAGAAGGGAAGCCTAACAAAACCAAGATAAACATTAGGAAATTAAAGGATCCCAACATTAAACAACAAGTACAGGAATCCTTAAGAAGAAACATTGGAAACTTGTGTGAACCCGCACAAGACGCAGTTGCTAAACGGGAAGAAATAAAAAGAGCTGTTGAAATGACAAACAAGACACTTTTGTTTCAGGAGCGCGTAAAGAAGAAAGAATGGATGACGGATGAAATCCTTGATATGATAGAAGAAAGAAGACAACACAAATGCAAAAATCAAGTGAAGTATTAAGAAACAAGTCACAATATAAAAACAAAGATAAAGGAAGCGAAGGAACGCTGGCTGAAGGAGAAATGCGATGAAATCGAAGAGTGCGACAGAACATATGACTACCACAACATGCACAAAAAGATCAAAGAATTAACAACTAAAAAGAAAACCAATAATCCCCACCCGACACTAATAGACGCAGACGGTAACCTTATATCAGATGACTTGAAGCTCATTGACACATGGAAAGATTACGTAGAACGACTTTTTAACGATAAACGCAGAGCGACAGTGGACCAAGATGACGACATGACTGGACCCGAAATACTAAGGTCTGAAGTGGAAAAAGCCATTTCATCGCTAAAAAACGACAAAACACCAGGTCCCGACAACTTACAGGGCGAGATCATAAAACTCCTATGCGAAACGGATGATCACTTCCTCGATTTTCTGACAGGCCTTTTTAACACCTTTTGCGACAAAGGGGAGATTCCGGAGGAATGGCTTCGATCGATCTTTGTAGCCATACCTCAAACACCAAATGCAAAACACTGTGATCAACACCGATTAATAAGCTTGATAAATCACATTACCAAAGTTTTCACCAAAATCATACACAATAGAATATATAACAAATGCGAAGCAAATATATCGGAGTCAAAGTTCGGATTCCGAAGCGCATTGGGCACAAGAGAGGCGATCTTCAGTCTGCAAGTTTTAATTCAAAGATGCAGAGACATGCACAAGGACGTCCACTTGTGCTTCATCGACTTCTCCAAGGCGTTTGACAAGGTCAAACATGATAAACTCATGGAAATGCTCAGGAAGATGCATATTGATGGCAAGGATCTGCGCATAATAACCAGTCTCTATTGGAACCAAAAGGCTGAGATAAAGATGGACAACTTACACAGTGGGAAGATAGATATTAAAAAGGGTGTACGATAGGGATCCGTCCTCTCGCCGCTCATGTTCAATATATACTCTGAACAAATCTTCAGAGAAGCACTGGGAGAAGTTTCGGAGGGTATCAAAGTAAACGGAGAGGTAATCAATAATATTAGATATGCTGACGACACAGTTATTATCGCAAATGACTGCAAAGAGCTTCAAAGACTCATGCAAAGCGTACACACAGCAAGTCAAGAATATGGTTTAGAACTCAATACAACCAAAACTAAATGCATGCTCATCAGCAGAACACAACAACCCCCGATGCAATTGACTAGAATCCTTTGAGCTGTGGATATATCGCCGTATTCTTCAGATATCCTGGACAGACCACATCACTAACGTAGAAGTAATGCAGAGAATAGGCAAAAGCAAAGAAATAATCTTCACCGTAAAGAAACGAAAGCTTGAGTACTTCGGACATGTCATGAGGCATACTAAGTACCGGCTGCTACAGTTAATAGTCCAAGGAAGAATCGACAGTAGGAGGGGACCGGGAAGAAGACGACACTCATGGATGCATAACCGGCGACAATGGTTGGGACAAACATCGACCGAACTGTTCAGAGGTGCCGTAAACAAAGTCAAAATAGCCTTGTTAATAGCCAACGTCCAAAACGGATAGGGCAAAGGAAGAAGAAGAACATTTGTAAGACCTTGTATAGAATATTTTGTTAGTTCTTGCTCGTATTTGATACACTGTGTAAGAATATGTTGAACGGTTAATAATTCACTACACTTTTCACAAACAGGTGATTTCTCCGAAGCCATTAGGTGTTCATGTGTCAGCCGTGTGTGACCAATTCTTATGGTCTGTTTTTTAACCAGGAGGAGTAATTCAAATTTTCCGCGCCGTAATGCTTGTTTGTAATTGGTCCAACCGCAGGCAAGTTTACTCCACTAAATTATGACATTTTGACACTAATGACATTTGTGAAATTTTAAAATTCAAAATTTATATCGACGATTTTTTGTTTTCTGCGTTATTCCTTACATTTTTAGATATTTCTTTTGTATTTATATAAAAAACAGTCCTTTTCAGAACTATTTAGCGATATATTAGTGTTATTAAGATAACAATATGGATTCGATGCCAAGTACTAGTGGTAATTATTCCTCTCCACTTAAAAGATGCCGTGTAGATTTGGGTCATTTATCTTCAAATGAGAAACAATGCATTATAACCATGTATAAACAAATCAAAATTGATAATTCTGGAATGAAAATAACAGCCACGGTAGCAAAAATAAAACAGGCAACAGGTTAGTTTTGCAGAATAGTTATTGTTAAAATCAAGACTTGTAGCTTGTATTAGAATATAAGCAGACTGGAAAAGTAATATTGTAAAATTCCATTGGATTTTAGATATCATTTTATCACGAATATATCGCTTTCGTATACGTTCCGGACGATTTTCTTCTATAATGTGATAAATAAACTCTAAAAATTCTTCAACTTCTTCATAACAGTCCAACATTTTTTTATTGTAATTAGAAATACTAAATAATATATATTGGAAGTTAATTCGAAAAATTATTATTCAACCATAAACAATCAAAGTTATGTTAGAATCAACGTGTGAAGGTGTCCGATACTGATTACTGGATTACCGCAAGGCCGAGATATTCAACAAAAAAAGAAGATGTATTTGGTGACTTTTCTAGTAACTTTCTTGGGTGTGAATCTGTCTTTTTAGTTTACTCCTCCTGGTTAAAAAACATAGTATAGTCTGCAAATGATTAATTTGTCTCTTCTACTTAAGTTAGGTAGCTGAAAGGTTTCTATGGTAGGTTGTAATTTGTGTAATTTCAAGGTTGAATTCTTCCATTGGTTTTGCCAGGACTTTTTGATTTGGGACCTGAAAAGTGGTTTTAGATCTGATGCTAGTTGAGCAGATTTAATGTCTGATTTGGTTGTAAGTAAGTTGTTCCAGAAGAAGTGAGACAGGTTGTTGCTTCATGTATGGCATGAACTAATGGATCTTCGGAATATATTTTTTTAATCGAGTCGATGGAAGACATCGAATATGTAGATATTACAGTGTTCTTGGCTTTAGTTTGGTTACAAAAGCCTTTTAATGCTTGTAGGATTTCACACTCCTGTATGGATAGAGGTGGATTGTGGATTAATGATTAAATTTGAGCCCGATCTAGTTGAGTATCAGGATGGTGTCTGTGTGCTACCAGCATTCTGAATACTTTAGTCACGGTGCTTTATGACCTAGTCTGCTCTTTAGAGCCTCTTGGTTTCTTAGCAACTCTGTTACGAGAGGGATGATGGTATACTCCCGAAGTCTCTTTTCATCCTCGAGTGTTGCTGATTTGTTTTTCTTGGGATTCGCTACGGCCCATTTCCCAGCAGCCATTTTTGCTTTTTTTCCCATCTTCGTTTGTTGAGCTCTAGTGAGGCGTTATTTGTTAATAAACAAAAAGTGTACTTCACAATTTCGAATTTTCAAATTGTAAAAAATAATTCTTTGAGAGAGAGTTTTAATTATATTATTTGTAGATTTGTACATATTTAAATTAAAAATTTGAATCATAATATTTTTTCTAAAAAGGTTCATTTATCAAAAGTTAAAATAATATTTTATTTTCTTAAAAAAATTTTATAAAACGCCAAAATTTAATGCTATTCTACGACCACGCGGCATCTACATATACTTCATCTAATTTACTTACCGTTGCACGTCATCCGCGTCATAGCCCGAAAGGTCACATGATAACACGAAATATTTAGGCGTTAGGTGTGTACTTTTTTAGAATCACTTTGCCGACTACACTGACATTACAGCCACTAGACATATTTTATTATATACGCGTAGAAATAATATTGATTTCTATTAATGTTAACTTAAAGAAATACACAATAATATGTTTAATTTAATTTGTATAAATGCATTATAAAGCGTTTTTATGAAGAATATTTGTTCGGAACACACTGTAACTGTAATCGAACGAAGGTGATATTTTGGCATAAATTGGTAACACTTATTTGACAGTTGCGGTGTTGACACTTTTTATTTTACATTTTACATAAAATAAAATAAATAACTATGTATTCCATTTTACTTCTTTTTACGACGCATACAAGCGGCTCAAATTGTTTTTAACAAGATTATTTTTTAATGTTTTGTTTCTATTTATTTACATTAAATATTAATTTGATTTGTTGTATAATCCATTTTTGTAATAATTATGTGACCTATTTGATTTAAAATATATTCAGAATTTTTTTATACCTTGGCAACTATGTCAACTTCGATCTCTATCAATGATAATGACGTGCAACGGTAAGTAAATTAGATGCACTGTATGTAAATGTATGCTTTGTATATTATTGTAGATGCTTAAAACATACATTCTTGTTTTAGCGTGTAGCTGCAGCTTTAAATTTACATATTTCAACTATGAGTTCTATTTCGCAGACCGTAAAAACTAATACACTTCTATCACAAGTATACAAGCGGCTCAAATTGTTTTTAACAAGACTGTTTTTAACTCTTGTTTTGTTTCTGTTTATTTACATTAATTGTTAATTTGTTTTGTTGTATAATCCACTTTTGCAATAATTATGTGACCAATTTGATTTAAAATGAATTCAGGATTTTTTTATACTTTGGCAACTATGTCAACTTCGATCTCTATCAATGATAATGACGTGCAACGGTATGTAAATTAGATAGACTGTATATAATTAAAAATATCTAAAGTTGCATTGTTGCCCCACTCTTTCTTATTTTAGAAGCAATAATAGCGCTGACATGATCGCTCCCTAGTGGTAAAAATAAGGAACTAAAATCATGATCAACTTCTGATTGTTTAGTGTATAACGGTATAACCAAAGAATATAAATATTTGGTCTATATTCTTTGGTATAACCTTTGCCGACGCTAAAAAATGACAGTAAAAGATTCTTCAACATGCGTCTATGTTCTTTGATATAATTATCATAACTATTCACGCTTCATTATTTTTGAACTACCTTAATCCTAAAAACAACTAAATAACCGACCCTACAAAACGATTTGTTAGTTTTATGATAACCTACAAATTATTTGCCATCTATTAGATTAGGTTTTATTTAAAACATGTAATGAGTTTTTCTTCGATAATAATTAGTCTGGAATTCAGCTAGTAGATGGCGCAATCATTTAATTGTTTTTTTAATTATTTAATCCTGAAATCAACTAAATAACCGACCCTGCAAACGATTTGTTTTATTTATAATAACCTACAAACGATTTTTTATCTATTATATTAATTTTTATATAAAAATAAGTAATTTGTGTCGGCCATGGACGTATAAACACATGGTGTCGGCTAACGTCATGGCAAAATTTCATGAATTATATGTGAACTTATTAATTGGCCTACAAAAAAGTGGACATATTACAATCATCTACAAACGATCTACAATCGAAATACTATGTAGTATTATTATTATTCTTATCCGAATATTTGCCCACCACATGCAGGTTGAAGAAAGGTTATTTACTACATACACAACAATGTCATCCACTATGTTACCATTCACAAACAAATGATTTTTGAAGTCACCATTTGCCAAAAACAAGATTTTTTCTGAAAATCTGAAAGTGTCTTTTGTGGTAATGACTAACCCCCATTATTTTTTAAATTTACTAACCTGCTAAATTCCCCAACAGAAGTATAAATAAGAATGATCGAATTGTGCTTTAAATAAACATTAAATACAATCTAAACACTTTAGGAACAATTTTTCTAATAATAAATCCATACTTGAATCCATGTCAGCTTTTATTTTATTATATGTAAAGAATATTATTTTCCCTCTTCTCCACTCTATTTGCAATACATTTTGCGCATTATCATTGTCATTTAGACTATTTCATACAATAAAATTGGAATCAGGATAGAAAGTTATATCATTATAATGTTAAAATAAACTCGTATAAGAAACAATTATTCTTTTTAAGGAAGGAGATTATCTTACTTAAAACCACTCACACAAAATTCCATATAATTATTATGGGAAACAAGTGAAATTTCAAATTTTTAAATTTTTTTTGCCCCCTTATTTGTGTCCACCTAGCGGAATACTCACGCCAAACTTTAAAAAATCGACTTTACTTATTGTCCTCCAGTTCTTCATCTACCATCTAGTTTATTACTGCATCTATATACCATACAAAGAACTAATAATTAGTTTTGTAATAACCTGCAAACGATTTCCTATCTATTCAAAGAAATCAAACTAATATCGGTTTAATATCTCTCTATATATTACATAGTTTTTAAAGAAAAATCTAATAAATTAATAATCGATTATTAAACAGTGAGATATACAATCGATTTTATATTCAGAATATTTTGTTTTCTATCACTAGAGCCATGATACTATGAATAACAAGATAGGATCTTCCCGTAGCACAAAATCGGTCGTGTTCGCGCATGCCGTCATTGGAGACCAGAATTTGAATTCTTGTTAAAGTTAAATGGGATTTTTATGCATTCTGTGATGAAATTATTCGATTAGCAAAATAATAATATTAAAAAAAGGTTTAATAATTACAATAATCGTACACAAAAGGATATTTCCAAACTATTTATTAAAGATTATTTATTGACACATACAAAAAACTGACATTACGAACGTGCAGGTCTCCAATTACGTCACGACTTATGCGCAATATCTTATCTTCTTAATCATAGTATCATGACTAGAGCCACAAACCATCATAGATCTGCTTTACTAAACTTTTTCTTTTAGCATTGGTGCCAATTTTATAATACGTACTCTCGCTGTGAGAGATGTTATAGCGTTATTCCTCGCCGACCAAGGTTAGTAAACGACCGCGCCGATGATAAAACAGGTAAAACAGCTATGTTTTAACTAAAAATAGGCATTATTTAGACAAGCTGGCAACATTGCCATTTGCCATAGTCACTCTCATGGTCGTTCTTCATTCAATTTCCGGTTTGATCTGATCTGATCTGAACGGCTTAACGATCGTAACCTTAGAACATAATACCAAATAATACTATCGTATAAAAAAGAATTAAAATGTGATAATACATAAAAAAATATATTCTGATCCTAGAATCAGAATGATCTGCTGAGTCTGAGGTGAGATCTTATTGGTTATTGGTATTGATGTCGTAAGAACATGCGCCGGCGTGCCGGAAATAGACCTACACGACAGTCGACAGGTCGACACGACACCCATTTTGTTTTTGGCAGGGTAGCTAGCTGGCCTCTGGCGTGGCGTCATGGTAAAGTGGATAATATGTTACATTTGTAGTCATTATTCTCTCTAAAAGATAAATCTATAATCGAACTCTTGAATTTATATTTAACCACATAAAATGTATCGTCGACGACAACTAAGGAATGTAAGTAATATGCTTAGTTCATAACTACGTTTTAATCCTAATCTTAATTTTTCTCTATACTTTTGCCATATATTTAGACAATCATAGCTAAAGTTATAGCGGACGCTTCTATGCGCTGTATTATAGTCGATGTATGAGAGAAAGTTTTCAAAATGATGAAATAACAAATAATAATATAAAATTTGTTATTTCATTACTTCGTAAACTTTTTCTCTCATACACCACATATAATACAACGCATAGAAGCCATCTCCCACCGGCATATTTAGAATCTGTGCACTGTAAATGATTTTGAAAATTTAAAAATAGTTGTAACTATTCTTGCTTAAACTTCAGTTGATATGTTATCGTAAAATGAATGGAAATCCTTGGATACACTTAGCTTTAGTTCTTAAAGGTGGTTAAACTTTTCTCCTGGTATCTTTTGTCTGGCTTTATATAATTGGGGAAGTTAAAGTTAGTAACATTATTACCTTCGTCAGAATCAGTTTTTAATTTACTTGAATTTGTAGTTGATTTCTTTTGAGCCTTATTTTTTCTATATAAGGCATAATAAGCTCTTTGTTGTTATCTTGGTAATTTAATTTGAAATAAATCTTGCCTTCAGTATTCCCAGGCCTTATAGATTTATACTTCATGCCCTTGCTGAAATCCTTAAAAAAAGAATAGTCTAAGTATTTCACTTCATAAGGTTTAGGATGTTTTCTAGCATTTTTACATATAGTGATATAATCTGCTGGAACATTGATATCTTTATTTTTAAGATGCCTTTCATAACGGAATATGTCACCTTATGTTTTATTGCAAGATGTAACAATGCATTTGATAATGTAGAACATCTGTTTTGATATCTACAATTGTCACTGTAAATTATAAATTTCTTAGGAATAATAGAGAGAACTTTGTTTTCAAGAAAATCGAAAAGTATGCTTAAAAATTTGTTTGATGATAGTTTACCTTCACTCTCGTTCCATAAAAATTAATAACCTTCGCTTTGCAAATTAAAAATACAAAAGTTGTGAACTAAAAGTTTGCATCTATAATAGAGTGCAGATGCATTTGACTTTGGACATAGTAGTAAATATTGAAGGTATATAGTAAAAACATGTTCTTCTGCTTTATCTTTTATCTTTTTCTCTCTGAGCCTCATCTTTTTTCTTTATGTGACATTGATAGTCTTCTTCACTTATATGTTTCATTGAATAGGCCCTACACAAATTGCACTGGTCCTTTTTGGGTTGAAATATAGCTAGATTTAAATCTTCAAAAGACTTTTGAAATGAGCATTGAGACAAAGATTCACTATTCTTTTCTTTGCACCATTTTGTAGTGTAGTGCTCGTAAATCCCACTTTTTGAAGGCCAAAAAGGTTCTAGGATAAAGTTTAGTTGACAATTTATGATAATAGTGTGATTATAGAATAGAATAGAAAAAAGCTTTATTCTCAGGATTCATAAGTTACACACAAATATAAATTATCAATAAAGAGAATGGTGTCAATTACAATTTATAATGGTTGCTGTAACAACCTATACATACCATAAAAGTAATATTAAAATATAAGGATAATAACAGTGACATTTAGATTCAGATAAGAGCCCTCAGTTTCCCTTAAGGTCACCTTGAAGGTATTCTTCCACTTTGTATAGTTCAAGGTGTATGAGCAACTGTTGAACAGACTTTCTATATTTATTTATGTCAGTTTCTATTTTGATGCTGTAAGGTAGTTTATTAAAGAATTTAATACAGGCATATTCTGTGATTTTCTCAGATGCTGTTAGTCTATGTATTGGTATATTATAGTTTGAGATTGTTTCGTGTATTAGTATGATGGTTTGTTAGGTGTTTCAAGAATTTATGTCTATTTTTAAAAATGAAAAGTAAGCATTCATATATGTATGTTCCAGCCATTGTTAGTATGTTTAGTTTTTTGAAATTACCTCTACATGAATCCCTGTATTTCAAGTTAAGTAGAGTTCTGATTGCTCTTTTTTGTAATATAAAAACCTGTTCAGTGTTACCACTTCCCCCCCAGAAGATTTGCTGTTATTCTGAAAGAGTAGCAGATATATGCTAACCTGTTACAGATCTCATTTATATGCACTCCAAAATCTAAATTTTGGTTAATATGTACCTCCAGAAATTTTGTGCTTTGGTTTAGAGTAACCATTTGTGATTGAATTGAGACAGTTTCTGGTAAGGTACTATTATTTGTTTTAGTGACGAAACAGATATAATTTGTTTTTTCTCTGTTCAGTATGAGTTTATTCATATTGAGCCATCTCTGTGCTGTATCTAATCAATTATTAGCGATATTCAATAAATTATTCAAGGATGACCCTATAGTTAAAATGTTAGTGTCATTTGCAAATTTCACAATAAGAGTATTCTGATTGTTATCTGTAATGTCCAAAGCTAAATCATTTACATAAAAAACAAAGAGAAGAGTACCCATAATACTTCCCTGAGGAATTCCTACCGAAATGAGTCCTTCATCAGAGAAGCAATTTCTTGTCTTGTACTCAAATTTTTCTTTCTTTTTTGTGTTTGATAGGTATAATTTTATCCAATTATAACCTGGCCCTCTAATACCATATCTGTAAAGCTTTTCCATTAGTATTTTGTGATTTAAAGTATCAAATGCCTTTGATAAATCTAAAAATATGCCCATGGATATATCTTTGTTTTCATAACCCTCATTTATCTTTGTTATAAAATCATAAATGGCAGTCTCTATAGATTTTCCCTTAAGGTACCCATGTTGTGCATGGCATAACAGTCCCTCAATATAAAAAAAAAACGAGAAGCCTGACACACATGACTGTTTCATTTGTTTACAACACTGTTTTATTATATTTGTAGGTATCCCATCATAACCTGAAGTGAATTTATTTTTCAATTTTCTAATTAATTCACTTACTTCATTTATAGTTACTGGTGTTAGAAAAAATGAGTTTTTGTTGAACTGTATTTTGGTGCTGAATTCTATTTTTGGTATATTTTCAAAAAGTTGTGTAGCAGCATTTAAAAAATATTCATTAAAATTATTACTTACCATGACTGGATCTCCTAGTATAGCTACATTATTATCGATACAATTTACCTGTGTGATTTCTTTAACGATTTTCCATAGACTTTTTGACTTATTTTGACTATTAGGTATTTCTTTCCCATACTGCATTTTCCGTGAATCCACAAGCATTTTTTTATACTGACCTTTTTTTTTGTTTGTACTCATCTTTGTAATGGTCATCTACTCTACTTAACATTAGCAGAAGGTCTAAACGACATTTATATTGATTTATTTCATTTGTATTATAGTATTTGATACATTTTCTGTTTATTTATATTTTTTTCTGGAAAGCATTGGTCAAATAACAAAGAAATGATTTTCATAAATACAACCCATTGCTTTTCTATATCCCAATTTGGTACTGAAAAAAGCTCCTCCCAGTCTTCATCTTGCAGCATTTACCTAAAATTTTCTTTACTGTGGGAATCAAAAATTCTTTTCCTAATTTTTATATTTTCTTTTTGTTTACATTAATACTGAAAGTTATTTTTTGACCAAGATGATCATAAATATGAGTATCTAATACTTCTGCTACATAAAGTTCACAGTTTGTAAAAATGCTATCAATGCACGTCTTTGTAGCTCTACATATGCGAGTATATTCAGAAACTGATGGCAATATATTAAATGTTTGTAATAAATAGAGAAAGTCTGTTTTATCTTTAGTTTGACTCCTCAAATCTATATTAAAATCACCTGCAATAAAAACTAGAGAGCTCTCACCTGAAATATACATTAAAACATTTTCTAGAATATCTAAAAATTCCTGCACATAAGACTTTGGAGTACGATATATACAAAGAATTCAAATTTTGCAATTTAAAAAACTTCTACACATGAACATTCAAAAACATATGTTTTTGCCTTAGCACTTACATCTTTTCTGATCCTCCATGATAAGCTTTCTTTTATATAGATTGCTGTGCCCCCATGTTCGCCTTCATCTCTACCGAAGGCAGAGACTAATTTGAAACCCATAAAATTGTGATTTTGTAATTGGGTATTTGATTTCCAATGTTCACTTAAACAAACTGCGATGCACTCTTTATGGTGTAAGATTTCTTCTTGTATTGTATCCATACAATTTCCCACTGATTGAGCATTTTGATGGATGATACTATAACTGAGGATCCTCCTATATTGGTGGCATCCTCTTTTTCATGAAAAACCTCGAGACTACTGCTCCATTTGGCCAAGCCTCTCGTTTCCATGCTTCTCTACAATCGTCTTGTCTGATGGTAACTTTCATTGAGGCATAATGTTCCGGGTGGGATGATGAATGCTCTTCACATTTTACGCCTGGGAAATTTGGCTCCAAAAAGGACTTCAGTTGCTCAGGTTTAGTTCCTGGAGTAAGCCTAGTGACATGAAATGATATAAATTTTGGAACTGCTTGAACCTGGGAAGTATTTTCATTTCGGCCCACCACAAAGCGACGGGTTTTACGTTTGGCTTCTTGCCACTTATTTTTATTAGGTGTGCGTACCTGATTCCCTAATTGTTGGATATCTTTCATGTTATTTGTAATCTGTGCCTGTAAAACTGGACTGTTTACTTCTTGCCGAATGAGAACTTTATTTTGATGGTTATGTTTATGTACTTTATGAGAAGAGGACGATGAGGATGGTAAGGTTTTAGGTTGTTGTACTGACTTAGCTTTGTAGCTATCATTTGCATCTATATTATCTGTAGCATTTACAACAGTTAAAGACTCTTTTGAGTTTGCACTTACGATTCCGGCCATCGTGGCAGTATTTACTCCTTTGTTTACAGTTTCATTTTTTTCCATAGTTTTAATCTTTTATTTTATTTTATTTTATTTCCATTTTGTATGATAATTTTGCCTCTTCCAAGTTCAGCACAACTTTTATGATAAATAGAAAAACATATTTTACAGACATATACTGCACACGATTTGTTACAGCATTTCATTACTACATTTTATATATGTTATTTTTAGATATATTATTGGTAATGACAAGACTCTTTTAAGCTGTTCTGTTTAGCATTAAGTTGTTTTTGTCTAGATGATCTATTCTTCTTCTGTTTCTTACCTGAGTTGCTTAATATAATATTATCCATTCCATTCCCATTTTCTTTCACTTCATTTAAATTATATTCATTTTTATAATTTTTTCCCTTGAGCCAACAGTTAACTTTCCAACCTTTTATATCAAGTGTATCAAGAAAAGTCTGTCTACACACCCTCATTTCCTTTTTATCAAAGCTTAGGTACAACTTGTAAGAAAACTTTCTTCTTGATATATTTTCTACCTTTCTATGTCGTGGTCTTGCTGGTAAATCTATTTGTGTTAGTCCTGCTACATAGATTTTTTTTTCGTTCCAGGTCATATTCCAAAACTTTATGAACTGCTGTTTCCTGTCATCTGACAAATGACTAGAACTAAAAGTTGGTAACTTACATTTACATTTAATGGGCAACATTTGTTTGGGAGGTCTATCTACCACAAATTTTGATTTACCATAAGTATTTGACCTTTGTACTGTTCACCCTTCTCTCTTAAAACTTTAGCTCGTTTATAGTCCCAATCATTATCTCTAACTTGGTGCCTCTTCCTCCTTATTGGATTTGGGATAAAATCAGTTTCATCTTGATTTTCTTCATTGAAGTTGATTGTTTTATTGACTTTAGCAGAATTAGAGGAATGGCCTGTCTGTTCTACTGATTCCAATTTTATTTCTCTCCTCAAGTCTATTTCAACATTAATTTGTTCTGTTATAGCCATGCGTTCTTTAATAATCTCAGATTGTTCTGAAGTTTTATCTCTTTCTGTGTCACATATTTGAAACATGTGTGTCATGTGGATCAATCCCACAAATACACATTTCATCAAAGTCATTACCACTAAATAGGTGTACTTCATTTGACAATATTGGTAAAGTTTTCTTATTTTCTACAAAGGTTTTAATTGGTGTCAACTCGCCACCTTTACTTACAATAAATATCAATGGTTCATCATCCGAATTGTTGAGATTAATACAAATATCTTGGTCAATGACATTTAAAGATGTTTCATATACTTCATTTGATACTTTGAAAGTGTTCTTACTCATTTCAGATATTTTGATATAGTTCCTGATGAATCTCCAAGAATATTATTATTAAAGGTTACAGTTGTTGAACCACAGGAAGTTGTTTTTTCAGGATCTTCAACCTTTGTTGAAGTGTTGCATTTTTCTGAACAATGTTTCATCAGACACATTTATTTTCATTTTACTTTTCACATCTTCAAGCCCTGTCTTTTGATTGTTTGTTGTTAGTCGAAGCTTCTCAAAAACGAGGTCTGCTCTCCGTCGCATTCTGGAATTAATACTTTTGTTTGATTAACTTTTAGCATGTTAGAAGAAAAATGATAAATATACTAAACACATAACTCCGAACTGAATAGGTACAAAACTAGAAAGCAAACCACCTACCTCCTAGTAACAAATCAGCTTACTCAGTAGCCTTATAAATACAAAAACCAATAACTCCCATATTAATTATTTTATTGAGATAAATCTATTATTTTATACTTGGTGGAGATGCTACAAAGATACAAAAAACGAGCATTAAACAACTTAAAAATTTATTATAATAATGTAACTATCAGTCAGTTTATAGCTATCTATTTTCAAAACACTTAACTCCCATTTCGTAACACATATAATAAAGAACTACAGTTATTCATAGCGAAACATTACAGTGTTTAACCATGTTGTCACGCAATGCAAATGGCTGGAGATAGCAGGTTTGCAAATATAAAAATCCCACCGAAAATATAGGTGATTTGTAAAATCCCATTTATCTCTCGAAATAATTTTTTTAGAGTTATGTATTTTTAATAGGTTGTACAAAGCTGGCCTCATAAAATGGAGAAAAAAAAACTAATTTCGAGTTTTTTTGAGTTAGTTGTTTTTACAATTAGGTCGACGATACAATATATATTATCATTGGCTGGACAATCCTTTGAGTTTTAATTTTTCTAGTTTTTTCCTCATTCTTCCAATATTTTCCTCAATTGTGATCTGTTTTGCTTCTTCCCATTATAATTTTTAAGGTACTCAGTCTTGCTCCATGCAAGTTTGGGTCTTCCATTTAATTTTTTCCTACTGGTGTCTGGCATATTTTCTTTGATGTTTCCTTCTGCACCCCTTGAACATTATACAAAGTAAAGGTCCAATAATCTTTATTCATGTTGTGATTTTATGTTCTTTGTATGCTGTATATAGTTCAGAATTAATCATCTGCACCATACATTATTTTCTTTTACTCCTCATGTAAGTAAATGACCAGTCATTGCCACTATAAGAAAGTTAAAGCCAAAAACCATATAAAGCCAAAAATCCAATAATTGCCACACAATTTTTCAAAATACCAATTATTGCCACCCAGTCATTGCCACACAGAAATAATTCTACATTTTACTGAAAAATCTTGTTTATTAATAGAAATTCCACAGGTTTTAGGCCTCAAATACATCCACTGGCAAAGTAAATTCATAACGGATCCGTTCACCATTGCTGAATAATTTCTTCATTTATCTGATTTAGTGACTTTTCAAAAACATAGCCAAAATGATATTTCTGAAGTTTATTGCCATCATTGTCCATTCTCCACTTTTGAACTTCATTTTATATGCCAATTTTAAGGGCCTAAACACGATATATCCATAGGTTGTAGCAGATGGGTCGAGTTGGGATACAAAGCTATCAGTTCTATTCCATTTTCTTTGCAAAAGTTGCAAAAGACACATGCAATGTAAGATGAGAAACATGCCCATCAGCAAAAAATAAAATAGGGTTTTTAATATTTTCTCTAATGAGCCACGGATTAAATATATTGGTGATGTATTCATAAAATGTACTAGAACACATCCATCCATTATCTGAAGTTCCCAGAGCCCAATCTTTTGGAATACTTTGTGATATAGCTGATGGAATTCTTTCATATGCCAACACAATCATTGGAGGGGCGATTTTTCCTGCAGCATTAGCTGTTACCAATACTGTTATATTTTCCTTGTCATCTCTAGCAGAGCGATAAATATTTTTATCACCTTTCTTAGCCAAAACCTTTCCCTCTTTAGGTGATAAATAAAATACACTCTCATCGGCATTAAAAACACGATTGGGTTCTTTTGTTATATCAAACAAATCTGTTGACTGAAGTATTCCTCAATTTGACTGAACCACTCTCTCAAATTGTATTCACTTACATTTTCCCAACTGGGAGTTAAATTGTGTGACACTCATTGAGATATTTCTGGATGTCTTCTCAAAAACAAGCGAAACCATTTGTCACTGGGACGTCTATGAATAAATGATTTCTCTCTTTCTGTAGAATTCATTATTTTCTGAACTGTATCCAAAAGCTGAACTTTTGAAACAGGAAAATGTCTTTCTGATAAATGTAAAATCCATTTCACTAAGACTGTTTCCTCTTCTTTGGTTAAAATTGTAGAAGGGCCCATAGAACAAACTAATGGTGACTTTCCATCCCTCTTATGCCTCAAAGTACTACGAGGAACTCCATGAATTTTTGCTGGTGTGGTTGCTGGGATTCCCTTTTTCATGTCCTCTAGGGCTTTGGCCAATTGCTTGTTCGAATAATTCCTTTTAGGTGCCATTTCTGGAATGAACAAAATACTTGTAATACCAAATATTAATGTAACCAATGATTGCCACTTTAAAACCAGTCATTGCCACCACTGGCAATAATTGGTAAAAGTAAAGTTTTTGCAATAAAAAAATAGTGGCAACACCGTAATTTTAAATAGTAAATTTACACATTATAATTAATTAAAAATAACCCAAACCAATAATGGCCACTTGTGGCAATGACTAGTATTCATAAAATATTTTGCAACCAGTCATTGTCAGGTACATTTCTTTAGAAATATGTACCCTTAACTGAATTTAAACAGCAAACAAATGTATTTTAGAGTATTTAAGAGGAGCACATGTGTAAATAAGTTTATAAAACAATAATTTACAAAAGTGAATAACAAAAAGAAAAATGTACTTACCTTAATTTTTTCATAAGAAATCACAAAAAATAGGAAGAAATTTTAGACAACACTACTCTAAGGGGTATACAACAAAAATGGATGAAGCTTGGGTATTGCACAACAGTACACAGTTGCCAAACTTAATAAGGTATTAGTACTTGCAAAAAATGTAATTTGATTTCAAGTCATTTTCTTATTTTCTTAGAATTTAAGGGTCAGTGGCAATAATTGGTAGAGTGGCAAGGACTGGTTGTTTACCTTATGCTGTGGTACCAGGATTTTTATTTGGTTTTTGTGTTATATCAGATCTTAAGTCATCAATGAGACCATTATATTTTTTTTTGTTTGCAATCTGTGCCTTTCTTTTAATCTCATCTGACATTACTTCGGCTGGTAACTAGTGAACCTACATCATGCAAATTGTTTTCACATTTTCAATGTTATAATCTCATGGTTATGTTCTGTAGATATTTCAATCATGTGGATTTGTCTACATTTATGTATTTTGTTTTCAAGTCATTAATTTTTGCATTAATTTTTAAATGCTTCTATCATATATTTCTTCTGTGTTTGGCTGTGATATGGATATCATCTGCAAATGATGTTTTGCAGCCTTGATTTTTTTAATTACATTTTTTAATATCCATGCCTCAGCTCTATAATCATCATTATGGCTCAACAAGCTTGTTTTGGTATTGGCCTATTTCAGGTTTCTTCTCCATTCTGGACTGTGTTATGTTTTTTTTTCTTCAATTTTTTATATCTAAGGTTGTTCTATAATTTTCTATCCCTACTCCTAGGGTAGAAGAGAATTGGAGGATTTCTTATTATTTTTCCTATTGGCACTTATTGGCTTATTTTTTCTTCCATTTTTCTTTCCACATGCCCTATTCCAATGCAGCTTTCCCATTTAAATAAATGTTATATCTGGATCCTGGTATATTTTCTACAGTTCAAAGTTATATCTTCTTTTCCAAACTCCATTTTCTTTTGTGCCTTTGTACATGTCGCAAGATTTTTCTTTCAAATGTAGCTATAATCTTTGCACACTTTTAGAGAGTGGACAGATTTCTGAACCAGTCTTAAAGGATTTTTTATATTTGGCATTTTGTTTTTCTTGTGACAATATCTGATCTGAGTTGCATAATTGAGCTATGGTAACATTTGTTGGCAATGGATATTCCCCTCTTCACTTCCCCTACAACATTGTTATCAGATGTAACTAAGGATGCTAAGTATTAAAGTTTTTTACCCCCTCAATCTTGTAATCTTATATTGTTAGAATATCTTCTAGCTGCCTTATTGCTGTGTTTTTACTTTCATGTATATATTTTGTTTTGGCCTAATTGATTTTAAGGCCACTATTTTGTGCATTTGATTGAGTGCATCTATTATTTCTCTTATTGTCCTTATAGTTAATATGCTAGTATTTGCACACTTTTATTAATTATTGTTCCTCAAGGAATGAGCCATTGCCTTCCTCAGCTAAGCATGGATTCCCATATTTCTCATAACTTCATTGTTGTTATCAAGGAACCTTGTTCTGGGTCTTTTTTCTTTTCTTCTCTGAAGAATTCTGTTTATATTGTCATATGTACTTTTGAAGTCATGATGTGTAGATGTTAAATTAACTTGTTTCTTGTTGTATATTGTTTTCTGCCTGCAGAAGACATATTGGTATTTGCCAACTATGTTTTCAGCGTTTCATCAATAAAGTTGGACATTTTTTTGTATGCTGCTTTCAATTGCATCATTGATATCACTCTGCTGGAAACTGTTTATTCAACCACACCTTTGTTAATTCTGTTCTAATCTCAGCTATCGTTGATGAACTATTTTCCCTGTTGTCTGCTTGATCTAGTTGCATCCTTTACAGTAGTACATCATTTGCTTCTGCCCTATCTGTTTCAAGGTTTTCCTTAAAATGTTCTGTCCATTTTCTGTGCATTTTTTGCTGTTCTGTCAATACATTACCCTCCTTATCTCTACACATCCTTGTTCTCATTTTGAATTATTTTCTGTTTACTTCTTTATTTATATTTTCTCTCTTCTTTCTTTAGTCAATTTTCTTCTTTACATAGTTGTTTATATTCCTCCTCTGCTTGTCAGTTTCAGTGCCCCTGTTGCATCAGTAAACAGGCTGTTTATCTTTCTGTTTGATGTTTTACTTTTTTTATAGTCTCTTTTTTTCTTCGTATCCTTCACTCCTAAGTCCATATAATAATATTGAAAATATATAGCCTCAAATGGTGTTCATTCTTTTCAAATTGAGATGCACATTAGCAGTGGCTTCAACACTCAATACTGTTTATTCATATAAAATCTTACGTATCTCAAATGTGTACAAAACATCAATTAAAATTAAAATTATTTTCTAAATATACATGAATTGAATAAAAGGAGTTTTTTATCAATATTTTTTTAATTTTACTTTCAAATTCCTTTTCAGGCAAGTTTCTGATATTTTCAGGCAGAACATTTTATTGCCCAATACTCTGGTCCATTTTGACACCTTTTTAAATGCCAATATGTGGGTATCATATTCTGTTTGTGTCTAGTATTGTAACCATGCTGATTCTTGTGACCTCTATAAGGATTGGTATTCCTCTTTATGAATTTTCTAAGTGCTGATACAGTAAGAATTCCCAATTTTTCATAAGCCTAACAGCAGGTTTCCCTAAATCCCAAACGAGCAAGGACCCTCACTGCCTTTCTTTGCAGACCAAACACCCTGTAAGTGTCAGCTACATGATCACAGACAAGGATAGAGTATGAAATATGTGAGTGGAATATGGAATGATACAGTGAGACGCATTTTGAAAGATTTCTCAAAATAAAGAGGCTTATTTCTTATTACTTTTGCATAAGTTAATAATATGTGGGCCCACTGTAATTTTGGGTCCAAAAAAACTCCTAAAATCCAATCTCGCTGACTGTTATTCAGAACCAACCTATTTTTAGTAAACCATTGCTGTCATCTGCCATGCCACCATAGAACCCCTCCAGCATATCTTCAATATTATCAAAAATAAAATAGGGCACAGTATTGAACCCTAGGGTACTAAAATATTTAACACACTCTCTGACGATAACACCCCACCAATCCTCACAACCTGCACCCTATCTTTTAGATATGATTTTATAAGCTCAATACTCTCGGAACAAAAGTTATATTTTTCTTATCTCTACAGTAGGATTTCATGACTGACCAAGTCAAAAGCCTTGCTCAAGTCACACAAAAGAGTTAAATTGAAGCTTATGAAATGACTCTGTAATATATAATATAAGGTTCAAAATATTGTATTTTTTATTCTTGCGAAAACTAAATTGACATTCAGAAAAAATACCATTGTCCTCAAAGAAACCTTCTATTTGTAGTGCCATGCACTTTTCCACAATTTTCGAAATAATTGGCAGTAGTGAGACTGGTCGATAATTTTCTGGCAGGTTTGAATCCCATTTGTTGAAGGTTGGACAAATTATTGCTTTTTTAAAGACATGAAAAACATGTTCTTTGATGCAGATACTGTATACGTCTCATAAGAAGATCCAACCTCACGCATGTGGCGTGTGCCGATGGTGTTCGAAGAGGTGGACAGTGGCGTGATTATGCTTTTTATATAATTACGGCACCGAACGGTTAACGCTGCGCTACTGAATTATGTAAACAAGGCACTCGGATCGAATCCGTACGAAAATAAGGAGTTGTGCTGGTTCTTCGTAACTGGCGCCTACTGTATTAGATTAGGAAGTGGAATTGTTATATGTTTTGTTTCTTTGATAAACTTTACATTAAATCCAAGATTTTAACGGCTGTTTTTATTTTTTAAATTATTTATAATATCTCGTACTGTATTGAAAGTCACTTCTGAGAAATAAGAGTGATTTAATATATTTACCTGAGTTATATCTATTTGATTTAGATTTGAAACTGTGATATTTTTGATCAAGTTGGATGCTATCTGTGAAAAGTAATCAAGAAAGATCTTTGGACTGATATTAAGAGGCTAGTATTTTTCTTATTACCATAATGTTCATTTGTGATTTTCCACATAGAGTTTGGATTACTGAAATTCCTGATGATGTTGTTATCTTGTTATTTGCCATGCTTTTTGCATTCTCTATTGCATTTTTAAGTCTTTAAATGTCCTCTCAATGTCTGGTGATAGATACTGGTTTTTAAGCTGTTGTAAAAAGTGCAAGTTTTAAGTTGATTACGCATAGCTGTTAAAAACCAATTAATTTTATTAGTTTGATTGCCCCTTACGTTATACTTCTTCTTTAGGAAAGATTCCAAATAAGCTTCTTCCAGAACATTCATAAATCTGTTAAACTTCTCATTCACATTAATTTCTCTCACATTCACAAAGTCAAAATTTATACCAAATAATTTAGTCCAAATACCCTTTCTGTGTAATTGTCAGAAAGTAATTTTTTCTTCCAATCTGTTGTTGTCCTTTGTGGTCAGAGAAACCAAGTTCACATACTCCGGACATCTCACACTGTATCTCAGAATACAGGGAAATGTTATCAAGAAAGATTTCTCCTCGAGTCGGCTCAAAAATGGATTGATTTAAATTGTAACCTTTAAGTACATCTCATATCCTAGTTGTATTGATCTCATTTGTACAAAATTTTACATTGAAGTCATCTGCCAAGACCAAAACTTTCCAAAAGTCCATCTAAACATGTTAAAAAAGTGTCAAAAGGACCAGATGGGCTTTGATATAAACATATATTACTTTTAGTTACCTTCTTTAACACAATCATACAGTATTCAATACACTTTCTAAATTAAAATTCACATTACAATTAAACACATTAAGATTTAAATTCTCCCTAACAAAAATACATGTTCCTCCTCCAACTGAATATAATGTGGCTAAAAAAGCTGCCAGTTTAATTCCCTGTAAGTGGACTGCTTGAATCTCCTCTTCCTTCAGCCAATGTTGTTATATAAAGAACATCAATTTTTTGTTATATAACACATCAATTTTCTTATCTGCCATAAAAGCCTTCAGTTCATCTACTTGATTCATTATGATTGCACATTTCCATGTAGAATCCTTAGGTTAACGTTTGTTTCATCAATCAATCCTAGATTTTTCTGAACGACTTTGTGAAAGTATTTCGACAGTATATTAATTTGTATTGGAAATAATCATTGGCATTGAAGTAGTCTATGGGATCATTTCCACTTGGATCTACTTTAAATCCGGCTACTAACAACAAATGTTATTTCACGATATTGTTTTAGTTCTGAAGACCATACAATGCCAGCTATTTCCGGTTCATTTTGATTTTGTTCTCCATAGGGTAGTTGAAAAAAATTTTGTATTTGCATCAAATCATCATCATCGGTTGCGGTAGTATCGCTATTATCTTGCCAATTAGTGTCACTTCCAATATTAAATCTACATCGTCCTTGTCAGATGCTTTTAACAATTATTGTATGGTCAGATATCTAGCCTTTTTAGATGTCGGGCAAATCTGGACACAAGAGGTTTGTTCCAACACAACAAAAAACAGTCACGTACCGGTTACGCTCCTGCGCACTAAACAAAATACGTTCCAACAAAAATATGATCGTTCATCTTATCGTCCTTCCGACCGTTCCAACAAAAATGATGATCGCCCAGTGACAGTTTCGTGACGATAATTTCAGTAATCTGGCAAATGCATAAACTGGATGGGATGACTTGCGCACTGGGATTTTATTCTACGTCTTTAACTTTGTTGGGCCTAGATTAACTTAGATTTTGTATTAAAACAGCAAATTTGTTCAGAAAAAAGAAGTTAGGTTCATGATTTTATCACGTGCTTATGATAAGACTTATTTTATATATTTGTTTCTCGTTATTTATAACTTTATAAATATGACTGACCACGAAGGAATTAGTGATTTTTCTGATTATTATAGTAGTGAGGATGATTTGGAGCTATTAGCCGAACCTAGGGTGAAAAACCAGAATTATTTAGGTAGATTGGTCTTTATTTTAAATTTGTGCAAACTACTGATTAATAATCAAATAAATAAAATAAAAAAATAAATTGTCACCAAATTATGTCAGTTGTCAGAAAATCGTTCCAACATCAGTTTCCAAATTACCGTCATCAGACGATACAAATGGTGAACATGCGCATTAAAAACGGTACCAGTAGTTTCGTGACGGTTTTCGGACCGTACAAAAATTGCGTGTTGGAACAAACCTGGTATCATTTCCGAATTACTTCTTTTTGGACCAAATAATAAAACCAACATTAAGTCCAAGTTTACGTAGGCATAAATTATATATTATTTTATGTGGCAGTTCATTTTTGTTCTGTTTTCTAGTGTACTGGCACCCAATAAAGCAAATAAATATAAAAGGGTAAAACGCGTTGTAACTAGTTACGGAGATGTTGAAGAAGTACGACAACAAAGCTTAAAAGCAAATAAAGCGACGAGATCTCTTAATGACACAATCTGGAAGAACAAACACCTAAGATAAGACACAAAAACAAGAATCTATAAAGCAGCAGAGCCTAATATTGAAGAAGACACAGGCTTTAAAGGAAGAATGTGTTATCTCGAATCTCGCAAGTTCTTCAACCATGAGGTTCTTCTTGCTCACTCACATTACTCACCTCAATCACTTTAATCACTCTTCTTCTTAAGGTGCCCTCTCTATTACTCAAGTTTGGCTATAACTACAGCAAATTGCTCTCTATCTTGAGCTGTTCTTAGTATCGAATGCGTGTCCATACCTCTCTAGTCTTACACTTTTCAGCCAGGAGCATTTTCTTCTTCCTGGACCTCCTCTTCCTTCCACTTTCCCTTCCATTATCAGTCGTAGGAAGTTGTATTTTTCTCCTCTGTAAACATGTCCTAGATAACTCGTTTTTTTGTTTTTTACCATATTTAGGAGTTCTCTCTCCGTCCCCATTCTTCTCAGTACCTCGTTGTTGGTTACCTGCTTTGTCCAAGATATCTTCAGCATCCTTCGGAAAAACCCACATCTCACAAGGTTTCTACACGTCTCATACTTGTAATTCCGAGAGTCCATGTTTCCACTCCGTATAGCAATATGGAATAAATAAATGTTTTTACAAATTGGTATCGGATATCCAACGATAAGGTAGAGTTTATTAAGAATTTTTTCATTCTTTGAAAAGCGGACCTAGCATACTCTATACTTATTTTACCCGTATTTCAACTTCGTAGTCAAGATTGTTTGTTATCCAGGAACCCAGATACTGGAATTTGTGTACGGGTTCTGTTTAAATTTAAATATGGTTGTATAAATTAATCAATACATTTGTCCTCCCTGTATTCCTACGATCCCTATAAGTACCGCCATCGGGCTCGTGGAATGCGTCCCTTTGAAAGAGAAGAGCACCAGTCGTTGAAAAGAAAAGACGCAACCCGGCACGGGAACCCATGCACGCATATTAAATTGATTTCGTTCGTTGTTTTGTAGTGCAACCCTGGTAATTAGACCCAGCGGTAAGTTTTTACCTAGTTTTACCTAAACCTATAAATTGTTTTTGATTGTTTATTGCAACCATTTAAATTTTAATAATTATTTGCACCAATGAGGAAAAGTCCATTTTTCTCGCCAGAGTTATCGAAGGAATAGTTCTGTTAATTTAAGTACTACTAATTCGTAATAGTACATTTGTTTGTTAATACACCCACATTGGCCTATCTAGCCGGATTTGAACTCATTTATTGAAAAAATATTTTTTGTTATATTTAAATTTGAATGGTTGGTTTCGTCTCGTCGTATTTTTTATCGTTTTGAGGGTTCTTATCTTAAGTTTGCGTCTCTTGTCGTGGCTCGAGAATAATTTATGACCTTTTTGTAAAGTCGACCATATGGGACTTTTTAGAAGGGAATTATCGTCGTTTTAATAAAGTATCGAATTACAAATCGGTAATTTCGGGGTTTTAGACCACATTTTTGTACATTTTCGTTTGTATAAATATTATTGGAACTTGTTAAAAATTTAAAATGGAAAAACTTGAAGAAAAGAATAGGAAGCTCAAATTTTTAAGAAAAACTGCTTTAAATGATATTCAGTTAATTTTCGATTTAGGTTTTAAGGCCCTTTCAGACGTTTCTATTCGCCCTTTATTTAAAATTAGACTGGAAGAATTAGATTCGATTCGCGAAGAGTTCTTAAAACATCACACTAATATTATTAGTAATATTCTTTCTGTACCAGACGCGGATACGAGGGTTGAAGAAAATGTTCGGGAATTATTTTTGGAACAATTTTATAAAATAAAACTATTTAGTGCGGAATTATTTGAGCCACAATTTGAAACTCCAGAACCATTTAGATCGGTAGTAGTTCCACAATCAAATATTCGCTTGCCTAAAATAGAGCTGCCTAAATTTAAGGGTGATTTTAAGGAGTTTAGTTCATTTTTAGATTTATATAATTCGGTTGTACATAATAACGCAGGCCTAGCAGACGTAGAAAAGTTTAAGTATTTGAAAGGATGTTTAGAAGGGACTCCACTTAGTTTGATTCGTAATTTGTCAATAAATAGCGATAATTATCAAATTGCTTACGATCTAATTGTTAAACGCTACACAAATGTTCGTCGTTGTGCGACCGCGCATTGGGATGCGATCTTGGGCGTACAGAAAATATCGGTAGTTAATTCGAAAAATCTGGCTAAATTAGTAGATACGTTTTTAGAAAATTTAGCCGCATTGAAAACATTAGGTCTTCCGACAGAACATTGGGATTTTATTATGTTTAATTTACTTTTGTCGAAATTAGACGCGGATTCAGTAAAGTTATTTGAGTTAGAAAATAAATCGAATAAAATCCCGTCATTTCAAAAATTGGTAGAGTTTATTGAAACTCAGTACATTGCTTACGATAATTTGAATAGTAGCTTAAGTGAATCTAAGAAATCGTCGAGGGCTCCAACTTATACGGAGCCAAAGTGTAATTATAAACATTCCAATGAGTCAAGGCATAATAGTAGTTCATCCTTTGTTACAAATTCGTCGTCAATATGTTGTGCTTTATGTAAACAAAGTCATTTTCTTAACCATTGCTCGTTGTTTTTGAAAAAATCTCCAAAAGAAAGATACCAATTTTGTAAAGAATCTTCCTCGTGTTTTAGGTGTCTTAATCAGGCTAATCATTCTGTCAAGTCGTGTCCAAAGGCCTTTAAATGTAGTAAATGTAATAGTCAGCTTCATAATAGTTTGTTGCACTTTGATAGAAATCTTTCCAATAATCAGTCGTCCACAGAAAATACTAATAATTCAGGGGCATCGGGAGTAGAACAAAATTCGCCTGAAATATCACATTGTGCTGCTAGTTTTGTAGGGAAGAAAAACGAGACAAAAAAGGAAATCTTGCTCGGTACTGTTTTAGTTCACGCGATTGATAGTAAGGGGTGTAAACAGCCCTTGAGATGTCTTTTAGATTCAGGTTCAATGAGTTCGTTCATTAGTCGCAAAGCTGCCAGTAGATTAGGCTGGCCTAAAACTCCTTGTTCATTTGAAGTTAACGGACTCAATTCGATGCAAACGAAACTGAATCAAGGTCAAATAAGTTTTTCTATCCAACCTCGTCATCAGGAGTCACCGGTGTTTCACTTGGAGGCTATTATTACAGATCGGGTTTGCTCGGATTTGCCGAGCACCAAAATTGACATATCGACGTGGAATTATATTAAAAATTTGAAGTTAGCCGATCCCGAATTTAACTGTAGTCAATCTATAGATTTGTTAATTGGTTGTAGCATATTTTCGAAGGTGTTGTTAGAAGGTAAAATTGAAGGTAAAGCGGGACAACCAGATGCCCTAAATACCGTTTTTGGTTATATTTTGTTAGGACCTACTAGCACACCTAACCTTTCGTCGACTTCGCTTGTTTGTCTTTCAAATATTGAAGACCCACTAAATTCTTCGTTAACGAAATTTTGGGAACTGGAAAACGTACCGGAAAAGCCAGTTTCAGAACCAGAAGACGTTCTGTGTGAGAACATTTATCTGGAAACGCATAATCGGGACGTCTCGGGTAAATATGTTGTATCTTTGCCTTTTCGTGAATCGCCGCCTTGTTTGCAAGATAGCTATGATATTGCTTTAAATAGATTGCTATCATTAGAACGACGCTTATCTCGTCAACCAAGTTTGAAAAAAGAATATTCTTTTCATATGCAGGAGTATCTTGATTTAGGTCATATGCAGTTAGTCTCTAATGCCGAAAAGAAAAGGGGAAAGTATTATATTCCACATCATTGCGTTGTGAAACCAGATAGTGTTTCAAGTAAAATTCGAGTTGTATATAATGCGTCTCAGAAAAGTTCCAGTCGCGGTAAATCTTTAAACGACTATTTACTGGTCGGTCCTAAGCTGCAACAGAACATAGTCTCACTGTTGTTGAATTTTAGACTTAATCGTTTTGCGCTGTGTGCGGACATTCGTCAGATGTATCGTAATATTTTAGTCGCTCCTGAACACACGGATTATCAACGCGTGTTATGGAGATTTTCTAGCGCTGAGGAAATTCAGGAATATCGTTTATTAACTGTTACTTTTGGAATAGTATCTTCGCCGTATCTCGCTTTAAGAGCTCTCCAACAATTAGCATTAGACGAAGGCTCTCGTTTTCCTAACGCCGTCTCGCTTATTCGTCACGCTTCGTATATTGATGATTTTGTTTTTGGTGCTTCGACTCTCGAAGAAGCACAAACTTTAGTTGACGAATTAGTCGCTTTGTTAAAGTTAGGAGGCTTTGAATTACGGAAATGGTGTTCGAATGAATCCAAATTGTTGTCGCAATTTCCTGAATCCCATATTAATCCTCACTCCATTAATTTTGATCCAGAAGCAAATGGTCCTTCATTAAAAATCCTTGGTTTGAAGTGGATTGCACAGTCCGACGTCTTTCAATTTTCAGTCAAATTGCAAGACGTCCCTTGTACTAAAAGATCGTTTTTGTCCGAATTAGCTCGAATTTATGATCCTTGTGGTTACTTAACACCTATTACCTTTTTTATTAAACATTTAATCCAACAGCTTTGGGCAACCGGTCTTAAATGGGATGATCGTCCTCCTTCGGAAATAATTCGGGTATGGGAACAATATAAGAGTGAACTATCTCTTATTTCACAGTTCAAAATTCCTCGTTTTTTGAATATTTCCTCATGTCCCATCTTAGAGCTTCATGGATTTGCCGATGCTAGTGAAAAGGGATATGCTTGTGTCGTTTATATTCGTAGTATTGATACTCGTAACCTAGTTCAAGTTAATTTACTGTGTGCCAAATCGAAAGTAGCTCCTATAAAACAGATTACTATACCTCGATTAGAATTGTTAGCTGCTGTTCATTTGGTAAAACTTATGTCGTTTGTGTTAGAGTCGTGGAAGCATATAATATTTCAAAATGTGTATACTTGGTTAGATTCTCAAATCGTATTGCACTGGATTAAAAGCTCCCACTCGAGATTCAAAACTTTCGTCGCAAATCGCATTTCGATAACCATGTCTCGTTACAGGGGAGTTAGAACTCAAAAGGCCTATTTGTGTCTATTTGTATGTTGCGCTACAAAGGCTTTAAATCTTGAATTAGCTAGTGATTTGACCGCGGAAGCTTTTTTGGCCGCTTTACAACGTTTTTATTAATTTTGTTTTGTTCGACTTTTGTCAATATAACCGCGACGAAACCACCATTTTAATTTTAATTTTTTTATTGTAGTTTAAGTTTTGAATATTTGTGTAAGATTTGTATAGGAATTGTTTGTATTAATTATCGTTTTAGTTGTTTAAGTAATTATAGTATTTGGAATTCGTTTTGTTTTTAAAGACCTTATGGCCTTTAAAGGGGGGAGAATGTTTAAATTTAAATATGGTTGTATAAATTAATCAATACATTTGTCCTCCCTGTATTCCTACGATCCCTATAAGTACCGCCATCGGGCTCGTGGAATGCGTCCCTTTGAAAGAGAAGAGCACCAGTCGTTGAAAAGAAAAGACGCAACCCGGCACGGGAACCCATGCACGCATATTAAATTGATTTCGTTCGTTGTTTTGTAGTGCAACCCTGGTAATTAGACCCAGCGGTAAGTTTTTACCTAGTTTTACCTAAACCTATAAATTGTTTTTGATTGTTTATTGCAACCATTTAAATTTTAATAATTATTTGCACCAATGAGGAAAAGTCCATTTTTCTCGCCAGAGTTATCGAAGGAATAGTTCTGTTAATTTAAGTACTACTAATTCGTAATAGTACATTTGTTTGTTAATACCCCACAGGTTCTATCTGTTTGTTTTAGATACGAATATTAATGTCGGCATTTGGTTCATATGTAACGGCCATTACTTTTGTTTTATTTGTGTTTATGTTCAGCCCCAAGCTATCTCCCTCTCTGGTTATGACATTTAAAAGTCTTTGCAAACCCTCAGCACTGTTCGCAATAATGACGTAGTATAATGACGTAATACGCAGACTGTGTCGTCTGCGTATCTTATTTTGGAAGATCTTTTCGGAATATATATTACACAATAGTGGAGAAAGTACACAGCCCTGACGAACTCCCATTTTTATTGACATTTCTGCTGTCATACGATTGTTTATTTTTATCGACGCCATTTGATCCCAATATAGGTTTTTACTAAGAGCCACCGTGTTATAGTCTATAGCATGATGTGTTAGGATTTCTATGAGTTCTGCGTGTTTTTCTCGAATCAAACGCTTTTTCGTAGTCGATAAAACAGATTTAATCACTCATTTTATTCATTCACTCATTCACGTTACTCACTAACTGCTAAATGACTATAGCTCCATCAATTTTGTCCCGATCACTCTGAAATTTTAATTGGATACTCTTGAAGAGTTATACTGCCGAACAAAAAATTCAAAGAAATCCTTTAACCCCTCTTAAAGTGAAATTACTGCTTAATATTGGCTTGGGGTGGGGGGGACAATGATGTTAAAAAATATTCATGTTATTCTTAATCTACACATTCGTTACTCCTTCCGCCAATGGTGCAGTTTAAAGCTTATTAAAGTTACGAAATGTTTTAAAAACTTTTATTGAAAGAATTGCACAAATCTGCTGATTATCAACGTTAAAAGTTCAGCCAGGTCATTTTATACTGATCTTCGTTTTTGTTAATATTTGAAACATAATAGATGTTGATTTACTCTAATTCTATTTTTTTTTTCAGGTTAACAGTAGAAGCCATGATGACTGTCTGAATACATATAAATGGATTTTTGGTGATTAAGGAATGCATACATCATGAAGTTATGTTTGCTGGTTACCACAAAAGCTTTTCACAAAAAAGAGACAACGGCAAATAGCATTCCAAATCTTGATCTAACATAGATATAGTAATATACTTGTTAATAATAAATGTTTTGTTGTGGTGTGTTTTTTTACAGCCAGTTTTCCTATATATCTAAATTGTATTATTTTTTCATAAGTATTAATATTTTACGTACTTTATCAACACAAATTTGTGTGAAATTACTTGACCAGACACAAATGTATGTATATAATCCAGATGTGGTGGGGAACTTCGACAGTCCACAGCAAAGTAGCTTTCGAATTAAGTAGAGAGCTGCAGAAGAGTTTGTTGTGGAACTCTGAGGACCTCATCGTCTTGTTTATATATTTTTGACTAAATGAGACTGGTTCAAGAACAATCTGCAAGTAAAACTATTTTACTAATATGTAATATATTTATTATGCTCATGGTGTAACGTAGCGATGATGCTCAACTAAGTCTGACTAATTGGTCGTAACCAAAGTCATTACTACCAGAAAAAACCTTTTTAGTTTATTCGTAATAATCATTACGTTAGTGTCTGCTTTATATTTAAAAAAAATCTGTGTATAATTACACAATGAGCAATAACTAAAATTCATACAAGATATTGACTGCATTTCTATGACGTGAAAAGTGGTAGATCAACATCAAGGATTTTCAACACTAAGTACGGCTTACTATACGTATATATTTGTTTATAATAATCATCAGCTTAGCATTGACTTTAAATTTTAAAAGTCGATTTATGATTATTATAAAACAAGAATTTGGAATTATATCTAGAAGCAAATCTAACGTCCTTTGTCCTCTAAATCAGAGGTAAAAAGAACAAATTATTTCATATCTCGTGGGCGTTCTGGGAAAATCAACTAACTCACAAAATTAAAGTTTTGAAGAAAACACATTTAACCCTTTAACGGGCAGAACTATTTTTTTTGTAAAAATATACTTAAATAGTAAAAGTAATTCATTATGCATCATTAAAAAGACAAAAAATGTTTGACAGGTTAAGAGGCCAACACGGACTCACATAAAAGTATATACGGGCCGCGTGATGCCAACGTGGACCCACGCACTAGTTCGTCAGAAAATGCTGACTCTCTCAACAGCGGCTTGTCGAACTCATTTAAAATACACGGGGACATTTCGAGCCTGGCCAGATGGTCTATAAACTATATGTTTAAATTCAAATATGGTTGTATAGATTAATCAATACATTTGTCCTCCCTGTATTCCTACGATCCCTATAAGTACCGCCATCGGGCTCGTGGAATGCGTCCCTTTGAAAAGAAGAGCACGAGTCGTTGAAAAGAAAAGACGCAACCCGGCACGTGAACCCATGCACGCATATTGAATTTATTTCGTTCGTTGTTTTGTAGTGCAAACCCTGGTAATTAGACCCAGCGGTAAGTTTTTACCTAGTTTTACCTAAACCCATAAATTGTCTTTGATTGTTTATTGCAACCATTTAAATTTTAATAATTATTTGCACCAATGAGGAAAAGTCCATTATTTTCTCGCCAGAGTTACCGAAGGAATAGTTCTGTTAATTAAGTACTATTAATTTGTAATAGTACATTTGTTTGTTAATACCCCACATTGGCCTATCTAGCCGGATTTGAACTCATTTTTGAAAAAATATTTTGTTTTATTTAAATTTTAATGGTTGGTTTCGTCGAATGTCGTACTCTTTTATCGTTTTGAGGGTTCTTATCTTAAGTTTGCGTCTCTTGTCGTGGCTCGAGAATAATTTATGACCTTTTTGTAAAGTCGACCATATGGGACTTTTTAGAAGGGAATTATCGTCGTTTTAATAAAGTATCGAATTACAAATCGGTAATTTCGGGGTTTTAGACCACATTTTGTACACTTTCGTTTGTGTAATATTATTGGAACTTGTTAAAAATTTAAAATGGAAAAACTTGAAGAAAAGAATAGGAAGCTCAAATTTTTAAGAAAAACTGTTTTAAATGATATTCAGTTAATTTTCGATTTAGGTTTTAAGGCCCGTTCAGACGTTTCTATTCGCCCTTTATTTAAAATTAGACTGGAAGAATTAGATTCGATTCGCGAAGAGTTCTTAAATCATCACACTAATATTATTAGTAATATTCTTTCTGTACCAGACGCGGATACGAGGGTTGAAGAAAATGTTCGGGAATTATTTTTGGAACAATTTTATAAAATAAAACTATTTAGTGCGGAATTATTTGAGCCACAATTTGAAACTCCAGAACCGTTTAGATCAGTAGTAGTTCCACAATCAAATATTCGCTTGCCTAAAATAGAGCTGCCTAAATTTAAGGGTGATTTTAAGGAGTTTAGTTCATTTTTAGACTTATATAATTCGGTTGTACATAATAACGCAGGCCTAGCAGACGTAGAAAAGTTTAAGTATTTGAAAGGATGTTTAGAAGGGACTCCACTTAGCTTGATTCGTAATTTGTCAATAAATAGCGATAATTATCAAATTGCTTACGATCTAATTGTTAAACGCTACACAAATGTTCGTCGTTGTGCGACCGCGCATTGGGATGCGATCTTGGGCGTACAGAAAATATCGGTAGTTAATTCGAAAAATCTGGCTAAATTAGTAGATACGTTTTTAGAAAATTTAGCCGCATTGAAAACATTAGGTCTTCCGACAGAACATTGGGATTTTATTATGTTTAATTTACTTTTGTCGAAATTAGACGCGGATTCAGTAAAGTTATTTGAGTTAGAAAATAAATCGAATAAAATCCCGTCATTTCAAAAATTGGTAGAGTTTATTGAAACTCAGTACATTGCTTACGATAATTTGAATAGTAGCTTAAGTGAATCTAAGAAATCGTCGAGGGCTCCAACTTATACGGAGCCAAAGTGTAATTATAAACATTCCAATGAGTCAAGGCATAATAGTAGTTCATCCTTTGTTACAAATTCGTCGTCAATATGTTGTGCTTTATGTAAACAAAGTCATTTTCTTAACCATTGCTCGTTGTTTTTGAAAAAATCTCCCAAAGGAAGATACCAATTTTGTAAAGAATCTTCCTCGTGTTTTAGGTGTCTTAATCAGTCTAATCATTCTGTCAAGTCGTGTCCAAAGGCCTTTAAATGTAGTAAATGTAATAGTCACCTTCATAATAGTTTGTTGCACTTTGATAGAAATCGTTCCAATAGTCAGTCGTCCATAGAAAATACTAATAATCCAGGGGCATCGGGAGTCGAACAAAATTCGCCTGAAATATCACATTGTGCTGCTAGTTTTATAGGGAAGAAAAACGAGACAAAAAAGGAAATTTTGCTCGGTACCGTTTTAGTTCACGCGATTGATAGTAAGGGGTGTAAACAGCCCTTGAGATGTCTGCTAGATTCAGGTTCAATGAGTTCGTTCATTAGTCGTAAAGCTGCCAGTAGATTAGGTTGGCCTAAAACTCCTTGTTCATTTGAAGTTAACGGACTCAATTCGATGCAAACGAAACTGAATCAAGGTCAAATAAGTTTTTCTATCCAACCTCGTCATCAGGAGTCACCGGTGTTTCACTTGGAGGCTATTATTACAGATCGGGTTTGCTCGGATTTGCCGAGCACCAAAATTGACATATCGACGTGGAATTATATTAAAAATTTGAAGTTAGCCGATCCCGAATTTAACTGTAGTCAATCTATAGATTTGTTAATTGGTTGTAGCATATTTTCGAAGGTGTTGTTAGAAGGTAAAATTGAAGGTAAAGCGGGACAACCAGATGCCCTAAATACCGTTTTTGGTTATATTTTGTTAGGACCTACTAGCACACCTAACCTTTCGTCGACTTCGCTTGTTTGTCTTTCAAATATTGAAGACCCACTAGATTCTTCGTTAACGAAATTTTGGGAACTGGAAAACGTACCGGAAAAGCCAGTTTCAGAACCAGAAGACGTTCTGTGTGAGAACATTTATCTGGAAACGCATAATCGGGACGTCTCGGGTAAATATGTTGTATCTTTGCCTTTTCGTGAATCGCCGCCTTGTTTGCAAGATAGCTATGATATTGCTTTAAATAGATTGCTATCATTAGAACGACGCTTATCTCGTCAACCAAGTTTGAAAAAAGAATATTCTTTTCATATGCAGGAGTATCTTGATTTAGGTCATATGCAGTTAGTCTCTAATGCCGAAAAGAAAAGGGGAAAGTATTATATTCCACATCATTGCGTTGTGAAACCAGATAGTGTTTCAAGTAAAATTCGAGTTGTATATAATGCGTCTCAGAAAAGTCCCAGTCGCGGTAAATCTTTAAACGACTATTTACTGGTCGGTCCTAAGCTGCAACAGAACATAGTCTCGCTGTTGTTGAATTTTAGACTTAATCGTTTTGCGCTGTGTGCGGACATTCGTCAGATGTATCGTAATATTTTAGTCGCTCCTGAACACACGGATTATCAACGCGTGTTATGGAGATTTTCTAGCGCTGAGGAAATTCAGGAATATCGTTTATTAACTGTTACTTTTGGAATAGTATCTTCGCCGTATCTCGCTTTAAGAACTCTCCAACAATTAGCATTAGACGAAGGCTCTCGTTTTCCTAAAGCCGTCTCGCTTATTCGTCATGCTTCGTATATTGATGATTTTGTTTTTGGTGCTTCGACTCTCGAAGAAGCACAAACTTTAGTTGACGAATTAGTCGCTTTGTTAAAGTTAGGAGGCTTTGAGTTACGGAAATGGTGTTCGAATGAACCCAAATTGTTGTCGCAGTTTCCTGAATCCCATATTAATCCTCACTCCATTAATTTTGATCCAGAAGCAAATGGTCCTTCATTAAAAATCCTTGGTTTGAAGTGGATTGCACAGTCCGACGTCTTTCAATTTTCAGTCAAATTGCAAGACGTCCCTTGTACCAAAAGATCGTTTTTGTCCGAATTAGCTCGAATTTATGATCCTTGTGGTTACTTAACACCTATTACCTTTTTCATTAAACATTTAATCCAACAACTTTGGGCAACCGGTCTTAAATGGGATGATCGTCCTCCTTCGGAAATAATTCGTGTATGGGAGCAATATAAGAGCGAACTATCTCTTATTTCACAGTTCAAAATTCCTCGTTTTTTGAATAATTCCTCATGTCCGATCTTAGAGCTTCATGGATTTGCCGATGCTAGTGAAAAGGGATATGCTTGTGTCGTTTATATTCGTAGTATTGATACTCGTAACCTAGTTCAAGTTAATTTACTGTGTGCCAAATCGAAAGTAGCTCCTATAAAACAAATTACTATACCTCGATTAGAATTGTTAGCTGCTGTTCATTTGGTAAAACTTATGTCGTTTGTGTTAGAGTCGTGGAAGCATATAATATTTCAAAATGTGTATGCTTGGTTAGATTCTCAAATCGTGTTGCACTGGATTAAAAGCTCCCACTCGAGATTCAAAACTTTCGTCGCAAATCGCATTTCGTATATCCAGTCCCATAGTCAAAATTATTCTTGGCATTATATCGAATCTCGAAATAATGCAGTCGATGCGCCTTCGCGAGGCATGCTACCGGCCGCTTTTCTATCAAAATTAGACTGGTTAACAGGTCCTTCGTTTTTGTATAATATTCCATTAATTTTTCCAGAGGTTCCTCCCTCATTGCAGGAAAAATCCTCTTTGGAAGAGATAAAGAAAGCTTTAGTGTTTGTTTCCACTCGTGAGGAACATTTTCTGTCTTGTTTGCTGAAAAATAAATCGTCTTTTACCTCGATCCAAAGAATTTTGGCTTTTATGTTGCGATTCGCGCACAACTCTCGTTATAAAAGGTCGAAACGGTCAGGACCCTTGACTTTCGTAGAATTAGAAGACTCGTTGATTATTCTTGTCAGATTTACACAAGAAAAGTATTTTGAAGAACATCTTCAATCAAATTCTTTTCCGAAACCATTTCGTAAGTTGGGAGTATTTTTAGATGATAGTACTCAGTGTTTAAGAGTAGGTGGTCGTCTATCTCAGTCTTCGTTATCGTATGAAGCAAAACACCCGTTTTTGTTACCAAAAAAATCTCGTCTTACTACTCTTCTAGTTAGTCATTATCATGAGAAGTATTTACATGCTGGATTTAAGAGTACTCAGTTTTTGGTTAGTCAAAGGTTTTGGATAATGTCTTCTAAACAAGCCATTAATTCGGTATTGTCCAAATGTATTAGATGTTGGAAACAATCTCCTAAAAACTTACAACCCCCTATGGGTAATTTGCCTAAATTTCGTCTCGGTGCCATTAAACCCTTTTCGATTTGTGGGTTAGATTATGGTGGACCGTTCTCGATAACCATGTCTCGTTACAGGGGAGTTAGAACTCAAAAGGCCTATTTGTGTCTATTTGTATGTTGCGGTACTAAGGCTTTAAATCTTGAATTAGCTAGTGATTTGACCGCGGAAGCTTTTTTGGCCGCTTTACAACGTTTTTATTAATTTTGTTTTGTTCGACTTTTGTCAATATAACCGCGACGAAACCACCATTTTAATTTTAATTTTTTTTATTGTAGTTTAAGTTTTGAATATTTGTGTAAGATTTGTATAGGAATTGTTTGTATTAATTATCGTTTTAGTTGTTTAAGTAATGATAGTATTTGGAATTCGTTTTGTTTTTTAAAGACCTTATGGCCTTTAAAGGGGGGAGAATGTTTAAATTCAAATATGGTTGTATAGATTAATCAATACATTTGTCCTCCCTGTATTCCTACGATCCCTATAAGTACCGCCATCGGGCTCGTGGAATGCGTCCCTTTGAAAAGAAGAGCACGAGTCGTTGAAAAGAAAAGACGCAACCCGGCACGTGAACCCATGCACGCATATTGAATTTATTTCGTTCGTTGTTTTGTAGTGCAAACCCTGGTAATTAGACCCAGCGGTAAGTTTTTACCTAGTTTTACCTAAACCCATAAATTGTCTTTGATTGTTTATTGCAACCATTTAAATTTTAATAATTATTTGCACCAATGAGGAAAAGTCCATTATTTTCTCGCCAGAGTTACCGAAGGAATAGTTCTGTTAATTAAGTACTATTAATTTGTAATAGTACATTTGTTTGTTAATACCCCACACTATATTTGGCTATTTTCCATAATGACTGGTGTGACAATAAAATCTCCTAATAGACCTCGAATTACCTCTTCCTTGAATTTGGTTATCGTCATGCTTTCATTGGCAATGCTTTGATGGGCGACATAGGCATTTATAAGTGCTGTTCCAGTCAAGAGCTCCATCGATAATTGTCTGTACCATTTTAGTCCTTTACGTAATGGCGAATTATAGCTTTTCATTTGATCTGATATATCAGTGAAGCTTTTGAATTTATTATATTCGATGACATTCTTTGGCTTTACAACATCACCGCGTGCCTTCTGCATTGCCACCATTTCGTCTGCGAATTTGGTACTAATCATCAGCACATCTCGCTTGTCCTTCCACTTCTGAATAACGACGCCCGAATTACTTTGTTCAGCTACATATTCGCCTACTTTTAATTTTTTGGAAATGACATTATTGGGATTATATTTGCGGTTTGCACGCAGCGTACCAATCATATAAGTTTTTCGGAGTAGGAGTTCATGTGCAAGTGTGACAGAACTGTAGTAGTTATCAATCGCAAGTGTTCGTCCTTTGTCAAGCAGTCCATCCATACGTTTCATCACTACATTTGTTGGTACGCTACTACCTTCAGCATATTCTTTTCCACAATATACGTTAAAATCGTAGGTATAACCACCTTCCAGACAAAGTTTGAATAATTTTATCCCAAATTTGTGCCTCTTGTTGGTTATATACTGCTTGAATTTTAGGCGCCCTTGAAAAGACACTAAAGTTTCGTCATTGCACACGTTTTCCTTTGGAATGACGGCAGCCTTGAATTTATCCTTTAGTCTGCTAACCAAGGGAACAATCTTCTGCAAAAGGTCATCTGTTACTGAATTGTCATTGAAGTGCAGCGTTTGCCACAATAACTGGAAGCGATTCCTTGACATTACTTTTTTGATATTCATATAAAGATCATTATTTGACCAGTAGGATTAAAAAGATGGAAAATGACATAATCCCATCCATATAACTATACCCAGGAATCGTTTTATCTCGGCGACGTCAGTGTTGTGCCACGCGGTAATACGTGCACTTTTTTTCTGATTATTTTCCTGACACTGCAGGGCATAACGATTTGTGTCTTCAACCTAAAAATTAAAAAAAAAATCAAAATCAGTTGAACAAAATAAATTGACATTTTTACCATCATGGATAAAAGATCATCGTCTACAAAATATTCGTAGAATTGAAAGGGCGATTTGTTGTAGAAGTTTTCGTATAATTTTTTTTTTATTTAAAGGCAGCCGCATCAAACATATTGGTTATTAGCGGATGAATTTAATACAAACAATAATGATTACAAATAACAAATAAATAACATACTTATATGTGGTTCAATATGTTACAGTCTCTTAAAAATTTCACAATATTTTCACTGGTACACTCACTAAAAATGTCCCTTATAACTGATGGGATTTTATTAGTTAGTCTTTCAGCACTATATTTGGGACACTCCGTTAATACGTGTTTCACTGTTAACGGCACGTCACAACTCGTACATTTTGGTTGAAGTTCCTTCTTCATGAGGTATTCATGGGTGAGTTTGCTGTGTCCTAATCGGAGCCTGGTTAATACAACCTGAAGGAAACGGCTAGGGGCGTTGTTAGTCCATCGTCCAAAATTTGGTTTAATTTCTTTTAACTTTGAGGATTTTTCTTCCCAACATTTAGTCCAATTACATATCAGCTTTTGTTTAAAGTACGGATTGAGATCTTTTGCTAATGGTTTTATTATCGGTCTGATATTTGGCGAATTTGCTATTTCCCGAGCATTTTTATCAGCTAGTTCGTTTCCTTTAATGCCTATATGTGATGGTACCCACACGAAGACTAATGTTTTGTTTTCCAGCTGCTGCATCTTGTTTTTAATTAATTTAGCTATCGGGTTGCAAGTGTACATTTTTGACAGTATATGAAGGGAATTGATTGAGTCAGTAATAATAAGGAATTTATCTGGTTTGACTGTTTGTATGTGAATTAGAGCTCTGTATATTGCATACAATTCTCCAGTTATCACAGTGGATTCTGTGGGCAATTTGAAACTTTTTATTATGTCTCTTATAACAAATGATGATCCTACACCAGAAGTTGTTTTAGATGCATCTGTGTAAACTTGGGTATATTCAGGGAAAGAAGAAAGTATTCTATTATAATTGCTTATAAATATTTGTGGATTAGTTTCAGATTTATGATATGATGATAGTTCTAAATTTAAAGTAGGCAAAGGTATTAACCAAGGAGGTGGCGTGTTTACGTTTGCTGAATGTGTTGAGGGAAAGTTAAAAATTTCAATAGAGTTTAAAATGTTTTTGATCCTTAATTGAAATGGTAAATGTGTTCTTATATTGATATTTGATAACGATGGCTGAGTAAGAAAATGGTTGTCAGGTTGTAGTGATGAGTGTTTTGAAGCGTAAGATAGACTAAGTAATTTACGTCGTTCATGTAATGATGGCTCTCTAAGCTCCCACTCGAGGCTTGCAACAGGAGTTGTTCTATAAGCTCCAGAGATTATGCGTAATGCATTGTTGTGTATAATGTCTAAGATTTTTAAATTTGACTTCGACGCTGAAGAATATGCAATGCATCCGTAATCCAATTTTGATCGAATTAGGCTTCTATACAACAGTAATAATGTATCTCCGTCAGCACCCCATTGTTTGTTGGCTAAACATTTAAGAAGATTTATACCATTTTGACATGATATCGCCAATTGTTTAATATGTGGTTTCCAACTTAAAGTTTCGTCGAATGTTATGCCTAAATATTTTATCTTTGTACTTCGTTTTAAAAACTTTGTGCCGAATTTTAAGGCAGGTATGTTAGTGTGAATAGGCTTTTTGGAAAAAATAATATATTGTGTCTTGTCAGCTGAAAAATAGAATCCACTCCTATTAGACCACCTTTCGATTTTATTTAGTTCTTCTTGTAAAAGTTTGACCATCGAGTTAATATTTTTTCCTTTGATAAACATTATCATATCATCAGCATATAATCTAGCCTGTGCAGGTCTCTTGAGATTTTTTATAACATCATTCATTGCAATTAAAAAAAGTGTAGGGCTAATTACAGATCCTTGTGGTGTTCCATTGTCTTGAGACTTCATACTAGAAATTTCTCCATTACTACGTACAGAAAATTTGCGTTCATGTAGAAAGTTATTCAAAAATGCCAACATGTTTCCTTGAATTCCCCAAGTCTGCAGCTTTGTTAATATTCTGTGTCGCCATGCTAAGTCAAATGCTTTGTGGATGTCAAAGTAAACAGCTACGCATTTCTGTTTGTTACAGAAGGCTTCATTAATTTGACTTTCTATAATCTATTTCTAATGAGTGTAGAGTAATAAAATCTCATGAAGTATTCAAAAGCGCTACAGGGTAATCCGTCAATAAATTCCGTCCGCATTGCAAAATTCTGTCGTTTCATAAAGAGCAGGTAGGTATCACCCTGTTTTAAGGGATTAGTCCATTGTTATCGACAGATAAACACTGAGCCAGAGGCGCGCTAGTGGGTTAATTGACAAAAGAATATGCATTCTTAAAAATCATATTAAAGGAAATAAAAATGTAATACAGCAGAACAGTGTTATTAAAAAAATATAAAATGTAACAATAAAATATATACGAACCGAAATCGGGAAATACTCACAAACACACACGAATGAACTTTACATATTGAAACACTTGTGGGGAGTTTAAATCAATTTATTCACAAAAACTTTACTGGATACGTTATTACAATTCTACATCACTATAGTCTTCATCCGAAGAACTGTCATCATCCCCTGGTGTTATAATTATAGGGTCAACCACCTGATCGACCAAGTTGTCCAGTTCCCACATTTTATCTTCCTCTTTTAAAACATGCTGGATTGCTTTTTGCCAGTTTTCTGATGTGATTTCCATAATGGCTTGATCAAACAATACCTTGACATCTTTCATTTTAAATGTGGTATTGTGCCTTGCAACATATCCTTTAACTTGTGCCCATATAAGTTCTATGGAATTTAATTCGCAATGATATGGCGGTAGGCGTAGCACAGTTACTTTATACTTTTCTGCTACATCTTCTACGGCATATTTTATGAAGCGAGATTTATGTTGTTTTACTACGGCTAGTAGTTCCTTCTTTATTGAATTCGTCTCAAACTGAATACCTTTATTTGACAGCCAGTTAATAATTTCTTGCTTTCTCCAAGCTGAAGTTGGTACCTTCTCTATGCGCCTTGAATGGTAGCTTGCATTATCCATAACCACGACCGAATCAGCTGGAAGAAATTTTAACATTTCCCCGAAGTAGTCTTCGAAGACATCCGAATTCATGTCCTCATGATAATCTCCCGTCCGACACGACTCAAAGCTTAACAAACCTTCTTTTAAAAATCCTTCTTCGCTTCCAATGTGAGCAATTATAAGCCACATTTCCCGAAGGCACTTTAATACCCGTCGAAAGGCCTTCTATGAAAGCTTGGCGAGCACTTGTTACATTTTTATCTTGCCACATTTTTTGGACTATATAACCTTCGTTTATCCACGTCTCATCAAGATAAAAAATTTTCTTGTGCTCTCTGCGGTACTGTTTTATAGTTCTCAAATATTTTCGTCTCCAGCAAATGATTTCATCACTTTCCAGTAATAGTGCCTTTCGATTGTGCTTTTCCCAGGAAAAATTCATACTTTTTAAAGTTTTCCATAAAAGTTTTCTGGATATCAAAGGAATATCGTTATCTTGGCTTATCTCCATTAGTATTTTGTCAAGGGTGGGTATTTCCTTTTTAAAATAAAACGAATGAACTTTTCTTCGAATGTCACGTTTGGTGTCTTCACCTAAGATTTTTATTGGTCTTCCTGATTTTCTCTTGCATGGACTTAACTGGCCTGATATCTTTCTTTCTCGCAATAATTTAAAAATCGTGGACTGTCCAATTCCAGTCATTCGGGCACATCGCTCAACACTTTCTTGCACAGACAAACTAGGGTGATCGTGTTTTATGCAATCATATACATTTAAAATTATAACTTTTTCACTAACAGATAGCGGAGAATTTTTTACACCTCTTTTCTTTGGAGTAAATGTCGCCATTTTATAACTTTTTCACTATTTCTATATCACAATATTACTGTACGTTTAATTGGTGTAGTAACAATTACTAACTCGAATGTCGAATGATAATAATAAAATAAAAGAGGGATTATAATGAAAGTGTAAGTAAAACCTCATTACGCGTTATTAGTCTTCATGTTGATTTATTTTAGTTCTTAGTAATATTAGGAGGTGCGTCATACCCTTATCAGTTTCTTCTAATGCTTTTATTCGTTCAGTAAGGAAGTGAATTTGTTTTTATAAATAAAAATGTAATTAGCTTTAATGACCATATAATGGAATACGAGTTTGAAGAATAAGTTAATCGAAAAATTAAATAAAATTGGTTATCACAAAATATCCAAAATATGATATTTTGAGGTACATCAATTTTTGACGACGAAGTTGACATCCGTCCATTTGCCTACGCCCATGACGACACCGAAATTCAGGCAAATTTTATGACACTTCATGATTTATTACTCTACACTCATTTGAAACCAATTATAAATGTAAAACATTATCTATAGTAGATCTCAAAGGACGAAATCCAGCTTGTTCCGGTATAAGTAAATTGTGATGTTCCAAATGCCACATAAGCCTATTATTTATTATTTTCTCTAGCAGTTTGCAAGTAGAACATGTAAGTGATATTGGCCTATATGATTCTGCCGCTGTAGCCGGTTTGTTAGGTTTTAGTATAGGGATGACAATAGCTTGTCTCCATAAGTCAGGAAATTTATGTTTACACCAGATTGTATTAAAAAGATTCAATAGAAAGTCTAAAGCTTCGTTAGGTAACTGTTTTAAGAATATTGCGGGTATGTCATCTGGACCTGGTGATGTGTCTTTTAACATTAGGATTGTTTCTAATAGTTCTGTTTTATTAATTGGAGTATTTATATCATCGTTATTGGCTATAATTTCTATTGGATTTGCTTCTTCTTCTTCCCGATATCGTAAAAAAGTATTGCTGTAATTTTCATTTGTAGATTCTTGTCTGTATGTTTCAGCTAATTCTTCTACAATTTTCTTGTTTTCATTAATTATGTTTCCATTTCGTTCTAGGTATTTTATTCCATTTTGTGTACTGACGCCAGAAATCTTCTTAACTTTTTTCCATGCTGATGACATGTTTGTATTCCTGTTAATACTTTGAACGTATTTTTTCCAGGACTCTTTTTTAGATCTGGTAGTAATTAATTTTGCATATGCACTTTTTTTCTTTAGCTCTATTAAGTTCTCATTGGTTTTATGTCTTTTGAAAGTATTTAAAGCTTTTTTACTTTGTTTTATTGCCAATTTACACTCTTCATTCCACCAGGGAACAACTTTGTTTTTTGTTATATACTTTGTTTTTCCCATTGCAATTGTGGCGGCTTCAGTGATTAATTATTAAAAAATTTTAAAGTTAAGTTTATGTCTTCTTCAATTATAGGGATATTCGGTATTTCTTCAGTAATTTTTGTTTTATAAATGTTCCAGTTGGCTTGCTTAATTTTCCACTTTTGCAAAGGATTGGTTTTTGTTGGGGGGTTGGAAATTTTTGTTACTATTATTGGATAATGATCACTTCCATATAAATCGTCTACGGTTTGCCATGTGTGATTTAGTAACGTCGATGGGTCAGAAATAGACAAGTCAATAGCTGAAAAATTTCCAGTAGCTGCGTCGAAACGAGTTTTAGCTCCATCGTTCATTATTGTTAAATTCATGCTATTAATTACGTTTGCTAATACCTTTCCATTTTTAGTTGTTTTTCCGGAACCCCATAGAAGATTATGGCTGTTAAAGTCCCCGAGAATTAATTTTGGTGATGGAATTTGCATAATTAAGTCGGAAAGTTCATTTCCTTGGATATTTTGGCTCGGGGGAATATAAACGTTACATATGTTCATTTTTTGATTAGTACCTATTGTTACTGTTACTGCTATTGCTTCTAAGTTTGTTTTAATTGTTATTCTGTTTACTTGTAAATCGGTTTTAGCATATATCGCAACACCGCCACTAGCGTGATTTGTTTGTCTATTTTGGTAGTAAACATTATATGACCTCAAGTTATACGCATTGTTGCCTTTAAAATTAGTTTCTTGAAGACATATAATATCAGGTGAATATTTCTTAATAAGGACCTGAAATAAGGGTAGGAGGGTGTAAAAACTGTTTAAGTTCCACTGTAAAATATTATTATACATGAATTTATTTTTATTTAAATAATTAGTTTTGAGATATATCGCTGTCTACGTCAGATGAGCCAACATGTTCGAGCAGTTGTTTGGTTAATTTTTTACTTAGTCTAGTACATTTAATTTTCATATTTCGATCTTCAGCCTGGGTATGTATTTCATTTATCATTTCTATAAGAGATGGAATATGTAGGGTATAGTCTTTAGCAATGCTTAATGCATCATTACTACCGTGAGTGTTCTCTAACAGATCAGTGAATTGTTTACTATCGAGTGGGAACTTGGGATTGTGATTGTCAATAAAATTGGTTATCTTTTGGGGCAATTCTGGAAATTCTAATGAGGGTTTATCTTTCGACTTCAACTTTTTCTTTGGAACTTTTGGAACAGGTGTTGGAAAGTAAGATTTTGGTTCTGAGGAAGTAGTAATATCTGGTGTATCTTCTGGGCTAGGTGTTGCAATTTCAGATAAATTTCGTTTGGAGGTCTTAGGTTTAGTTATCGGAGTTGTTTGAAATTCATTAGAAGCGGGTATGTCAGGATTGGGCTCATTAAATGTAGGAGTAATTGGTGTTGGTTCACATATCATTTCAGGGTTAGTAGTATTTGATATAGACTCACCTACATTATTGCTGTCTAAGGAATGGTTTAGAGAGGAACTTTCTTGTTGTGATCTAGTATATGAAGAAGTTGAAGTTTGGAGTTGAAGGCCGGCACATTGAGATGCAAAATGTCCTGGTTGCTTGCACTTATAGCATAATGAATCTGTTGTAAGAAATATGCGATATTTTAAGTCATCATGATTAATTTCTAGTGTATCGGGAATTTGGAAACTATCTTCTGGAGGAGATATGTACACCTGCCTTCGAAAACTAAGTATGTGACTATACGCTGGATCGGTTGCTCCAATTCGTAAGAATGTAAGGGGTGACATTAGCTGTAATCCAATGATTTTTAACTCTGTTTCCAATAAATTATGTGGAATTGTGGGACTTACGTTGGATAGAACAAGTCTTTGTGACGGGGTAACTAGCTTTCGTACTGGTATTACTGTGTTATTAATCTTAATAGAATTATGTTCTTTTAAAAATTTGTCTACAGCTGATTTACTTGATAAGTATACACAAACACGGTTGTTTGAAATTCTGGATGAAAAAATTATGTTTTTTGGATCTACAAGTGGTCCCAGTTCTAATAAATAATCTTGTAATTTGAGGCCCTCTATTGCAGAAAAGATAATTGCCTGATCTTTGCTAGGAAAAGTTGTTGGTGAGTGAATCAATGCTGTGGAGTATTTTTTAGTGTTTGGTGAGTTCTCAGTCTCAATAATAACATTGCCGTTATTACTATTCATTTTGGTCGTTTTCGATTTTTCGGTTTCATCAATTCGGCTGAGTACGGATCTGTTTTATTTAAAAGTTGACGAGCAACCAGATTTTGATAATTGCTCTTTTTATTTTAACCAAATTGTTAGGTTAGTTAGGACAATAATTTATTCAGTTTATTATCATGCAATCAAACAAAATCAAAGTTTTCTTTACTCACGTATGATTTCCTGCACTTAAACAATCACTATAACTACTTTAGTAATAATTTTAACTTGTTAATTATCGGTTTTTACTATTAATATTTCAGAGCTGTTTGTGAAACCAGTTGCTGGTAGCACGATCAGGTCAGGAATTTTTCGTATAATTTTGTATGAAAACCTGCAGAATCATAGTCCTCAAATGTAAATTTTCGCTGTTAACCGGCCCCCAGACTATAGCTGCATTCATTTCATTAGATACTATTGGTCCTTCTAAAATTTCCTCCTCAGAGACTTCAGAATGTTGGGCACTGACATTCTATAGCAGCATCAACATGTTCTCCGATACTCGTATATTCTTTTCCTTTACTGGTGGACGCCGATACATCTTGTCCCAACGGTTTGGTATTTCCGGCCACTCATTTTCTTTTTGGAGCACTCGATTCATTTTCACTATCACTAGAATCAGTTGGTTGGTACTCGTCCGAAAGATACTTGTCGCCAAACTCATCCAACTCTTCATCTGACAGAATTTCTTGCCAATATTTTTCAAGTTTTTGTTGCTCTTTCTCGTACGACTGTATCAAGTACTGACAATACCCGCAAGCCACGGCCCGGCGCCTTCGCTTGTTAGATTTGCCGATACGTTATCAACAGGAATAGACAAGTCAAGGCGTCACTCCACGTTGGACTCACACTGGCATTTTGTGAAAAAAGTCTTGCTGGCGGCCGCGAAACTCCAACGTGGAGTCACATTTTGAAAAATGAAATTTTGAGCAAAATTCGCATTTTAGAGTGTTAGTTTTTGATGTGAAAGTTAAAGAAAGTAATAGAAATACTTTTTAAAAAAAAAAGTGATTGGCCAATGGAGACCGTAAAATTTTTAATATGGTGGCACTTAACCTGTTAAAAAAATATTTTCTTTGTCAGAAGGGCTGGAATGGGTGGTAGATATAGCTAACAGTGTGCATTTTGACAAACGACTAATACTTATTGGGCAATGGTATATATAGCTACCGGTAAAAACAATTAGAACATTTTTGAAAAAATTCTTTATTTTTACAAAACAGTCTTTGCATAGAGCAACGTTACAAACTTGACAAATCAAATTGCTAACCAGCAATTTGGTAAGTGTGAACCAGCATTCAAAGTTGAGTTTGATGGAGGTCCAGACTTTTTTCTGAAAGTAAAAGTGCTAATCAAATTATCTGCTAGTTCACTGCGGAACTGTAATGCAGTCATAGGCTTAGCACTTGAGTTATTTTTTTTTTCAGAGTCTCCATATATAAAATATAGTATATAAAAATATAACTATAAATAGTCTCCATATATAAAAAGGTAGTAAAATATTTTTAGCCACCAACGTCTTAATTTCCATGCTGCCGAGTAGTTAGCATGATATTGATCAAATAGATCTACTCCACCCATGTATTTGTTATAACCGGCTATTGCCTGAGGACATGGTACTTGATCTCTGTTGCCGGTTTTATTTGTTCTCAAAACCTGAGTTTTTTCTTGAAAATTATGTAGATTGCTGACAACACTTTTAGGCCTCTATCTTTCCACTTTACACAGATATTTCCCCAGAACTAACCGAATCTGACTGATTTTGGGAAAGCTCTTTATCAACACATAATATTTGTTTTGGAAAATGTTTTCTTGTTTGCCTTATAGTGTCACAAGCAAAAGTTTTCTTTTCCAGTAGTTTCTGCATCAGTGGTATTTTGGTGAAAAAATTATCAACGTATATGCAATAACCACGATTTTGATATGTCGACGTAAGTTCTAAAACAACACGTTCTCCTAACATATCGGACGTTGATTCAGTGGCTTTTCCTTGATATATTTGAAAATTTAGAAGGTATCCCGTTTTAGCATATGCCAATGCCCAAATTTTAAAGCCTCTTTTTATTGGTTTCATTCTCATGTACTGTTTTAGTGATGTACGTCCTTTGAAAGCACACATGCTTTCGTCAATAGATAGGTGTCTATGCGGCGTAAAAGCATTTTGAAAGGTTTCTGTTGCGAACTTTGAAAAGTTGCGAATTCTTCTGGGTAGCGTAGAGGTTCGATTCTTTGCAAATTGTTTGACAGATACTCTCACTAAAGAAAACTCTGATGAAGTCGATTGGCTTACTTGAATTAATGTCAACATTGACGCTTGAAGACTCAGTGAAATTAAATGATTCGTAAAGGAGATTGGGGACGTTTTTCTTGGACCACACAAAAGATTGTTGCTTGAGGTAATATTAACAGTTGTTCATCCTCGCCTTCTTCACCAGAAAAAATGTTTTGAGGAAATAACCTAGCTAACTTATGTTTGAAACCAAAATCATCATCTGGATAAAAGTCAGCCAGTCAGATAAAAATTCCGCTAGAATTATTTGTCTTTCTTGTAAGATTACATTGCCGCACTCTTTTCAAGTTTTGTACAGAAGTACTGGAACATGACGGTTGGCTGTCGATACTAGTAGTCGAGGATTGTAATGGAGTTCTGGAAATTGAGCTTGTCTCAAGGAAATTGTCGTTCGCATCCTCATCACCATCAAATTCGGAAAGACAATACTCTTCATCACTTACATGGTCCACTATATACTGGAGTTCAGCTTCTGTAAGCGGTCGGTTTCGAGACATCTAAAAAAACAAATAATGTACTGAAAAATTTTTAATGACAAATAGGCCTAATTAATAATTTAAAGTCTTATAAAACATTGTCTAGCAAATCAATACTAAACTTTGCTTTAATGTATCCGTAAAAATTTTAGTACTGTGCGTAAACTACGGTCTCAACATTTTTTTGGTTTAGTATGTGAAAAATAACCTTTTATTTGGTGCAATCCTCAAAATGATTAAAAATATTTTCCTAGCGCTAATGTCAAACAAGATTTTTATAGAAATTTGTTGCCACACTATTGTGTAATAACTGGCATAAGTTTCATAGCTAAGAAATAAAAATTGTTTTTATGCCAGGATAAATAAAAATAATGAATTTTGGGGTTAGAATTCTTATAAAACATATTTCGTCGGGTTACAAGCAAAATGCACTAAGTCAAAAAAGTGGCTTTTGAGTTATTGCATTTTTAAATTTGACTCATCTTCTTATTCATAATTTAAGGATCCGCGTTAGTTTTTTTAATAAAATCTCCACTCTGTATATCTTCACACATGTTTTAAGAACAATCTTTTATAAAAAAAATATTAAATCTAATAAAGGAAGAACTATAATAAACTAGTTTTTGTTAACCTCGCAATGACTTAATGTGTTTTACCTGAAACTGAAAAATTAATGTATTTTGCTTGTAATTTTTAATCGCATTGTTGACTTATTCGTACTTTAAAGTTTGGTCTTATAGAAAGTACTTAAATAACCTCATAGAAAATTAGTGAAAAAAATTAAAAAACGATTTTTTATTAAGTAAAATATGATAGTATAAAATTATTTAAAATGTTGATATTTTAATTTATAGTATTTCTTCATCCTCTGAATCACTAAGAGATGATGGTTCGGCTGCATTGTCCCTTACTAAGGTTGAAGTTGGTAGACTCGTACCAACAGTGAAGAGCAGGAGGTACAATATTTTTTTTACAAAGTTTCACCAAGTCCCTTTTTTTTGCTTCAGAAATTGGCAACTGCTTAGTGTACAATTTAGGAATAGTTAGAATTTTTGAAACGTCCTCTTTAACATTTCTCTTGCTAAGGGTTCGTTTAAAATTAACATGTATACTTTTATACTCATCTGCAAAATTATATTTATAAGGGAAAGTAGCCTAATTTCGGATACCATTTACAATTAGTGTCATATTTTTCACCTAATAACACATTTTAAACTTTTATCTACTCAAGAGTACTTGCAGAGTAATATAGAAACTAATTTTATTATCATACACAATTTATTGAAAATCTTTTTTACAAAAAATATTGTTCAATAAAATTAGTGCTTTTGTATGTCAAAAATTTTAGGGCTCCTAATTTCGGATACCCTATCCGAAATTAAGACACCATTTTGTTCATCATAAGAATAGTTACACATCTTGACAAAAGTCGCAAATATAGGTTTTCTTCTTATCAGCATTGGCGCACATCTCATGACACCACTTGAAGCACTTTATACACCTTATCCACTTCTCACCGTGTGTATCTTCGGAATATAAACTGTCACAAAACATACATTCTGTGTCTCCATCTTCATCGTTTACATCCATATCAGAATCATCATCCAAAATAAGGTCATCACCAGGATGTGAAGTGTCACTACTACTCGATTCAATTTTTTTCTTTTGCTTTTTTTGGCGTGGAGTTTTTTTTCTGTTGACTTGATTTAATTCGTTGCTTATTTTTGGTTTCTTTTCTTTCAAAGACTTTTTTCTTTCTTGTTCGGCTACACTTCGTTCAAGTTCATCTTTATAAGGTGTACTAGTTATTATCCAACTAGAACCTTTTCGAGGATTTTTTTGTTTGTTTGTTTGTGAGGTATAACTGCAAGAAGGCAGTGGACTAATATCCTCAGCTCTTATCATAGTTGCCGTAGTTTCAGTTGCATTTCCATTGGATGATTTATTTGTTAAGTTATGTTTTGGAGGTGTTCTTTCGATAATGCTTTGTGGTTCTGGTCTTGACTGACCTCTTGTTGGTAATACTTCCCCATGATTTTGATTTATGGGTGGTGGTGTTCTTTCTCTTTGTCTCTCCATTATAAAATCGTGATCAGAAAAGTTATTTTTATTAAAAGGATATATTCTTTATTAAGTTAACTTTTTCCATTGACGTTTCTAAAAGATCATAGAATCTGCTGACATTTTCTGGGGTAAATCCCTTAATTCGGGCTTTCGAGATTCCTTGTGGTTTTCTAAGGGACAAAACTGCGTTTCGCCTCATAAATCCCCTTAACCATTTTTTACCGGCAGATTCGGCATGGGCAAATGGATGACGAAGACCATTTCGTAAAGCTATTTGATATGCAAGTCTCTTGATATCAGCGGTCCCAATTCCGTAAAATCGCCGGTCCATTTCTAGGCAATACGAGACTAAATCTGCTTCCATTTCTGCAGAAAGTACTGGTCTTCTTCCAATTTTAACAGCAACCAACTACTCCGGAGTTTTATTTTCTTGCTTAACATAATCTTCCAGAGTTTATTTCGGAACAGCAAATAACTTCGAGGCTTTAAGATACCCCATTTCCTTTCCCCTGACGGCACGGATAGCACGTATCATTCGGTCTGGATCCCATTGTTTATGTTTTTTACTTGTTTTTGTCATTTTCTTCTGAAAAGAAACAAAAGTTTTTATGCTAACATGATCATCAATTTAAGGTTCCTAATTTCGGATATCCGAAATTATGGGACTTGTACTATCCGAAATTAGGAATTTTTTATTTTTAAGGTTAGGGCTCTCTAATTTATATGTGATTAAAATCTGCTTTAAATTAGTAGCAAAATCAAATAAAACAGGTTTCTAGCTTACCCCTGCCAAAAGATCAAACTTCAAACAGGAATAAAAACACGAAAAAATAGGCTTTGAAATACGACCGAAAAAAAACTGCACAATAAGGTTTGGTGGTTTCGGCACTGCCATCTAACGGGGAGCAGCTCTACTACCTAAACAATTTAAGATAATGTTCTCTGTGGTATTCAGCGTGACATACGTATAGGTTTCTGTTCGCAAATAAAGAAACTTTTTTAGATACACCGCTATCCGAAATTAAGACACTATCCGAAATTAGGCTACTTTCCTCTATTGAATGACATTGGGCAACTGTTTTTGATACCTAAAACATTTCACGTTTAGCCAATTAACAGTATTTCCTTCAAAGTCTTTGTTTTTATTTATTATCATCATCTGAGCCAGTTTCTTCAAATCCAAAAATTCGTTATGTTCAATTTCTCTTGTTTTGTAAGCAGATTTATCACCTTTTCTGTTTTTTCTTGCCATTCTAAAGATATTCTCGTATTCATGTACACTAAAAATATCTATTTTGTGCTTGGCGGTTTCGATGGAACTATGCATAGAATCCACTTCCATGTAGGAATGCCCACTCTCCATAAACTTCTGTTCAATGACATCAAGGGTTGGGTGGCATTGGACAGTATGAAGCAATACAGCAGCTACTTGAATGTTCCGATTTTGGCCACCACACGTATCAGAGAAGATAGTTAAATGCATCACATTTTTTCTATTCTCTGTTAATGATTGTATATAAAGTGACAAACAGGTGCCAATTTCACAGCTACCCCTTTTTCCATTTACTTCTGTCCAAAAATAACAAAATGCGTCATTGGGTGGAGCAGATTCATAAATTGTAAAATTGTATAAGTTTAGTTTCCTTAAATAATAAAGCAAACTAATTTCAGATGTTGGAATATGTAACACACTTTGCATGTCACAGGAAATGGATATGAAACCATTTTCATCAGTTGCTCTCTGTTTGTCGGCTTCTTTTTCTTTCATAGCTGCATCCTTTCTTTCTAAATGCATCTGATACTTTTGTTCCAGCTTTGTCCTCTCCTCTGGAGCGGCCTTTTCATATTCGCTGCAAGTCATGCATTGATCCTTCTTTGGTTTGAAAAAGGAAAAATTATATTCCTTACAGAAGATTCGTCTGTAAGTAATGCTGCTTACTTTTGGCATATTATTTCTTTGGCAATCTTCTAAAAAGAGACCATGCATCTTTTTTATATTCAGATTTTTATCTAGGTAGAGTCTTTTGTTGACTTCCTTGTATAGTGACTTTCCATCACTGGGAAACTCTCAATATGATTTTTCACTCTTAATCTAATTTCATCCGATGTTTTGTTGCACGGAATATGTTTACCTCGATTGTCTTCACCTCCATATTCCCCACTCTGACTTTTATATTGAAATGCATTGATGATTGGTAAATTTGAAATACAGAGTGTTGCACAGAAAAACTTTTGGCATACTTGTATCTTATGATTGTTACTTAAAAAGTAGTTTTTAGCATTATTTCTTTGTTTGCTGTCATTGCCCTTTCTAGGTCTACGTGTTTTCACTTCTTTAGACAAAACGTTCATTAATATAAAATCTCTTTGCCTGTTAAATTCTAAATTCCAGTAAGTACGACATAATTCAGTACGATCCTCCGGTGAAAAATTGTTACTGCATTTATACCTGCAACGAGAGCAATCAACAGGTTTAGGTAGCTTTGGTGCCTGCGTTTTTTCTGTTCTGCTTTTATAAGGTAAACCTTCAATCTTCTTTTTTCTTTCTATGCTTCTTTTCCAAAGCGCTGGTTTCGCTTGGTTCCACCTTACTCGTTTCTCTTCTGTTATTGGGTTTTCTCTTTTTTGACCTGCAACGTTTTCATCTACTATCAAATTTTGTTCTTTCTTTAGACTCACCTCCCTTTCCGAACAATCACTTTCATTGTCTGACGAAACAGGCGGTATCCAGTCTCTATCTTTCATGGAATCATCGGAGTCGTACACATTCGCTACTTCTTCATCCAATTGGGACGACACTTCTACTCGTGATGTGCAAGGAATTGGTAAACTGTGACGTATATCTAAAACACAATTGAATTTTATTGACAACAATACTAAAACTTACATAGAAGTAAAAAACTTCAATTTGTATAATGGCATAAAATTTTATTAAAAACTTTTTAAAAGTGTCGTCCTTAACTATTTTTAATAACTCTATTACTGAATGAAAGGTGAAAGTATTAAAATAATTAAAATAAAATTTTGCAACTTGCAACTGAAGCTATGACATCATAATAAGTAGTAGGAAAAATAAATTTAATTATAAAACAAAATGAGTGAGTATTGTTTTAGAGTAATCGTAAGAATGTATATTGAAGGATGAACTATGAACGTAATAAAATGTTTTAAGAGAAATTAAAAAAAAAATAGTTTACCTTTTGTAGTGTTGACAAGTGATCCAGGATCCACAGGTGTTAAAGTTGCAAAAGTTTTTTGATTTTCATTTCCATTATCATTATTTGATGGTAATATTTGAAGTATTTCTAAAATAATTTATTTAACTAACATTAGAATAAACTTTTGTAATCAAATCTAAACTAACAATAATAAACTATGTGACTCACCGTTCTCCAATTTTTTAACGTTGGCAAATATTTTGTCAATACGTTTCATAATGAACTTTTCGTTTCAAGTTCTGGGACACAACTGACTCATCAATAACCACACATAAAGCGAGGAAGAAATATTTTGCAAGCTGAAACTTGTATAAAAATTTTATACTAAATACTAAATCGTTTTTAACGGGAGTTTTAAAACCAAATTTAACCAGTAAAATCCACTATGTCAAATAATTGCCTTCAGCAAAATACACTAAGTCACTTAATGGATTTTGCTAGTACATAAAGTAAACAAATTGCAATATCAATATGTAATTAAGTCAAAAATGACAAAAACTGACTTAGTGTATTTTGCTTGTAACCCGACGATTTATTCCTACAATAACTAATCCAGTGCTTTTAACCCTTTAAGGCGCAGAACTCATTTGTTATTTTTAAGACGAATGTTTTTTAATATTATGAAATCAAATAGAATGTAATAAGTAGACTTCGGCAAATATGCAAATAAAAATGTAGAAAATATGCGCATAAATATGCACGTGTTTACCCGAAAATATGCAAAAATTTTACAAAATATGCATACACATAAATGAAAAAATCGTAAAATAGTAACAATTTTATTTAAAAAAAAAGTGTACATAACTAAATATTTCCTACTATTCATTAAGATTTACATTTATTTTAAGTAACTACATCATTTTTAAGTATGAATAAACTTATTTAGAATTATGGTAACAATAAATGACCAAGTGGTGTTCAAAATTTTCTAACAAAAACTTGTGGCTTCTGTCTGAGTACATATATTTATATATGGAAAAACTTCGTTCAACATCAACTGATGTAACGGGAGCATTTTTCAAACTAACCAAAACATTTGGTTCTAAATTAATTGTTTCCGAAATATTTCCAGCTAGAACACTGACTACTTCAGAAAGAATATGGTAACCTTTATTTTTTTCCATAGTAGCTTCAAATTTTTTTAAAATATCTTTTCCAATATTTCCTCTAACGTTCCGACAACATGACGCAAATTCTTTTATTAATGCTGTACTTTCGAACAATGACAGTTTTGGTGATTCTAACTGAGTAATTGTTTTTTGGACAAAACTAAAATTTGATTTTATAAATGAAAGTTCTTGTTAAAGCAAGTTACTCTGAAAAGTTTGTTTAGAATCCAAAAGAGATTGGGAACTTTCATCTGTTTACGTATCAATTATGTTCTTTATTTTAACAAAATGATCTGCATAAAAATTAGCTGCTTCTAACCATGTTCCCCATCGCGTTAAAATAGGTTGTGGTGGAAGAGGAATGTTAGGTAACATTTCTTTATAAAGTTGAATTCTTATAGGAGATTTAAGAAATACTTTTTTGACACTGGATATCATGGTATTTACAAGAGGAAACTTTTTTCGTATTTCCTCTGCAACTCTGTTTAATCCATGCGCTACACAAGTAACATGTATTAAATCTGGGAAAAATATTTTTAAATTTTGTCCTGCTTTCACCATATAAGGAGCAGCATCCGATAAAATAAGCAGTAATTTATTAGAAGGAATAGTTGTCGGAAGAAAAAAAGTTGCTAATGTTAGTAGAGGGCAAATGAGAGTTCTAGCCGCACCGTTCGTATACCCCCCACCACCAACCCCCCACCATTATTATACCCCCCTCCAATGGTAAGGTAAGGGGTGAGATTTCTAGCCGCACCGTTCGCATACCCCCCACCACCGACCCCTACCCTTTTGTATACCCCCCACCACATCGCATACCCCCCACCACATCGCATACCCCCCACCACTGACGAGGTCAACGATCGGTCAAGGGGTCAACGAAAGGTCGAGGTCAAGGGGTCAACGACCGGTCAAGGGGTCAACGACCGGTTAATGGGTCAAAGACCGGTCAAGGGGTCAATAGCCGGTCAAGGGGTCAATAGCCGGTCAAGGGGTCAATAGCCGGTCAAGGGATCAACGACCGGTCAAGGGATCAACGATCGGTCAAGGGATCAAAGATCGGTCAAGGGATCAACGATTGGTCACGGGATCAACGATCGGTCAAGGGGTTAATGAACGTTACACACAAAGGATAAAAATATACATTATCAGTGAAAGTCAAACAGGTCAGGTATGTAAAAACAAGAATTAGCAATAGACAACTTTATTTTTATAAGGTAAAATAAGGAAAAAAACAAGAAGTAGGTTAATAGTGAAACAGAATAGTGAAGTACAATAGTGTTTTAAACACGGTAGCTTTATTTGGATAAATTCATTATATAGAATATGTGGTGGAAACAAGGTATATTTTACACTCACACCATATTAATAAATGCTAAATACGTAAATAAAACAATTATTATTAGTACAGAAATGCTTTTATTAAATACATTATACCGTTAATAAAATAAAGTCTAAATATAGGATTATTAAGTTGGTGATTTACGTGAACCATCTTCAACCATACCATCAATGTCTTTATCAATAACTTCATTACTGGAAGTATCATCTTCGTTATTTTCTTCTTTTTCGTATAAAACAGATGGAAGATAGTCTTTTATTCGAATTAAATAACCATCCAACTTTACAACTTTTAGTAACGATACAAATCCATATAAACATATTTGGTTTTTAAGATACAAGTCACAGATTTCAGCACCTTTTTCATATTTTTTAGCTAATTCTGTACAAAATTCTGGAGAATAAGATGATGGACGCACTGCACCATAAACGGCTTCATGAGAAGCATCAAACTCCAGATTTGAAAAAAGTTGGTGTAAGTTTTGAACACCACTTTTTAAATCCGTAACTTCAATTTCGGTAACGTAACACATCCACATTGTAAATACTAGCAGTAAAGCTGAAGAAGAACTGTAGGAATTAGCTCTACAACGTGTTATTAAACAAACACCCCACCAACAAACTCTCCCACTACGATAAAAAATCCATTTCAAAACTATCTACATAAAATTTATCCCCACCATCATTTTCTGCTTCTGGTAGAAGTAGTTTAGCTTGCTGGATTAAATAATCGAGATTTTTTTGTTGTTGGTTAGGTATAAACGTATCTATTTTGTAATGACCCCACGCTAATGTGTTAATAGTTCCGGGTATAACATATCTCTTATCATCGTGGGAAGTTAAAGCAACCTTATTTTTTAATTCAGTATACATTTCATGTAAATGTGACTTAAATGTATACATTTTACGATAAATCTTTGCATTAGTATTATCTACTACTTGTTTATAATCCGTAAATGTTAAAGATTTATTTATAACGTTTTTGGAAATTCCCTTAGCTTTTTTAAGGTTATCATTGTTACTTAATGTCACACAATAAGCTTTGGCACCAGTACCACAAAAATTTGTAATTGGTTTACCTTTAAACTCATCCTTTAATTTACCAACCACTGATGGTGTTTTTGGTATATTAAAGATATTATCGGCGGGGTAATTGGATGTATCAAATAAATGAAGGTTTTCTTTGATATCGCGGTAAACGTTTTCTGTTTGAATGTGTAAAATTAATGAATCAGTGTCGGTATACAAAAGTGCGACATTATCTACATATTTAGCTTTAATATAATTGTAGAAAAAATCATACATACGAATTTTGGATATTTCTAAAATTGAAAAACCGACATATACCGGTTTGTCGTAAATTATTTTTAGGATATTCATTTGAATTGCAACTAAATTATCAGAAAATATTGAAACAGTGAAAATTCGGCATACTAATAAACCCTTCAGCACCGACGCTCCCAGGCAAGTTTTCCCAGTGGGATAAAAGTTTAATATCAACCCTCTTATCAACGTTTTCCATAGTTTTCCCGTAAATAGAGTTTGTGTAATTTTTATATGTACTTTTATCAAATTCATTATTTGAAGAATTACGTAAATTTGTGTTTAATTCAATATAAGGTTTTAACCACGGTGATTGAGAAAATTCTAGAATTCGATGAATTTTAGTCACCTTTAAACCTTGTTCAGTACACTGTTTCAAATTTCTATAACGGATAATATATTTATTTTTCGGTAACAACGTTAATACAAGCTTGGGATCTTTACTATTAGGAGGAATCAGATTTTCAGGACAAAACGGTAAGTCGTTATGGAAATCATGTAATGTTTCAGGATAAGCTAAATCAACTTCTAAGACATACCCCTTTGGAGATTCATCATCGACTGATAAACAATCAAAATGAGTGATTTCTACATCATCTAACCATCGAAAATCACCATGCGGAAGGAATTGGCTCATAGCGTAACCACAAAGGGTTGTAGCATCTAAATAAAGAATATATGAAGTAGGTTTAGAACAATCATAATTCCCACAATACTGATTATTTGCAGCAGCAAATCTAGTGCTACACTGACTTATACCTCCACGTATACCCTTTTTAAAAAAATGGAGCATGTCTATATCCGTCAATAATTCAAGCTGAACATTAGTTTTACGTAACATAGCATCCCAGCTAAGTGATGGAGCTGTTAAATATTGAGCAGGATCTAGTTTATAGTTAAATAAACAATTATGTCGAAAGTTTTCGAACACATCAGCTAATAATAAAATATCTGATTTTAAATAAACATCTGAGTACTCTCCTAAAGTGTTACAATTAAAAACTTCCCAAACTCGCTTAGCTCGTAAGTACTTTTCATCGGAAATGCCTTCACCTTTTAAAACATCGAAAAATTCTTCTTGTGTGGGTAAAGATACCTCATCAAGTTTTGAAAAGTTATCCAGGTATGTGTTGCCGAGAGGGGGCATTTGGGCCTGTAGGACCCATCGCCGGCTCTGCGGACTTCTTCCTGTCCTCGGAATTAGACCGGGTGTTGACCATCTTTGCTTGTCACTGATAAAATGGTTTAATACTTCTGGTATAAAATAACGGTTACCGTGACAAGTATCTGTTATAGGTAACAGTTCCAAGGAGCAGTTACAAAATAACAGACCAAAAATAGAAAACAGAACAGGTAAAATAGTCTAAGTATTCCTTGACTTACGGAAGGAATAACTTAGTAAACAAGAAAAATAAAATGGTATAAAAGTACAATGCAAAGAAAATGTTTCTAAGTGTTTCTTGACTTACGGAAGAAACAACTTAGAATGGAAAAATAAAATACTCAAAATATAAAACGAGAAATGCAAAAATGAAACAGATTATAGAAATATGTCTAAGTGTTTCTTGACTTACGGAAGAAACAACTTAGAATAGAAAATAAACAAGAGAATCAAATATAGTAAAATAAATGCACAAATATTTATAAGTGTTTCTTGACTTACGGAAGAAACGACTTATAAAAGAAAATAAGAAAAATCAAATATAGAAAAGATGTGAAAATATTGCTAAGTGTTTCTTGACTTACGGAAGAAACAACTTAGCATAAAATAGAAAATGAAAGAAACAAATGTATTAAGTATTTTCTTAACTTAAGAAAAATATCTTAGATAAAATATCGGAAATAATAATGCAACAATAATTATGAAAATATTTCTAAGAGTTCTTTGACTTACCGGAAAAGAACGGCTTAGACAAACAATTAAAATAACAAGTCAAATATTCAGAGAAATATTTCTAAGAGTTCTTTGACTTACCGGAAAGAACTACTTAGACAAACTACAAATCAAAACATAAAATAGGAAAATCAAGATAAATATTTCTAAGTGTTCTTAACTTACAGAAGAACAACTTAGACACAAAATACAAGAAAAATAAACAATCAAAATATCAAACAATCAGTACATATGAACAAATATTCTAACCTGAAAAGGTCTGAATATACAATAATGCTAAAATAAAAAAAATGGTATATAGGAAATCAGAAATAAAACAATAACTTAGTTGGGACAATAATAGCACCGACTAGGTCTACAGTAGAAGAGGCAAGCTCGACTGATCGATGAGAGAAAATCTACCTGCTTTTATGTAAAACAAATCCTTTGTTTTACGTAGCGAAAGTGGAATTTCCCTGCATCGAATCAATTAGAAATTTGGATTTGGCCAACCTTGGAATTCCCAAGTATTTTAACCGATATCCAAATTCTTTGATGCGTCGAGGACATATGAATAAGGGAAAACACCTTTTTGTCGTAACAATCCGAACTCTTCATTTGATCGACAATATTTTTGTAACTCTAGACATTGATTATCATTTAGGGTTTTACTTAAATTATCCAGTGAATGAGGTAAAAATCTAAAAGAATCTACAAACCTTAATTTTAAATATACATTTCGCTCTAAATCACCACGATCAACTAAAAGTAGTTTGGTGAATGATATATATTTTTCTTTAGTTTGTGCAATAACATCAATTTTTTCGTTATTCTGAGCTAATTTTGTTATAAACAGATGCGAATCGTAATTGGTTAAATTATGCATGAAAACAGGTATGAACTTAGGTAATTTATAATTTAAATTACAAGCGTTATGAGCCGCGCCAGAAAACAACCCTGTTAGATGTGAATGATCTCTAACTTTAATTTCGTTAATATCGAACGGTTTATCACAAATGTGACAACACTTACTAGTAAAAAATTGTAATTCCTCTTCTGGTGTGAGTTTTTTCATAGGTTTAATATGTTTAAGATATTTATGATAAATAGTGTAAACTTTTTCTTCTAGTTTTTGAATAAACTTTTCAACCACGTTGTCACCGCGATAAATGATAAGTTGTGATAAACTGTCATCAAAATAACATTTAACATAAAAACCGAATGAATATGGTGTATGCTGATAGGTTTTGACAGTAAACGAGGAATTATCAGAAGGTGTTGCATATTGTATCGGTTGCAGTATACTTTCAAAATCAGCATATATAACAAACGGAACTTGCATTTGTTTCTGAAAGTTGGAAAACTGCAAGATATTTTCTTTTTGTAGATGTCCATATTTGGAAGCTTAGTATATACAAAGTTGCAATCGTTGTCTTCATGTTTGCGAAGACGTTCTAAGGATGAGAAAAATTGTAAGCAACCATTACATAGAAAAGTCTGACCATTATGGTGTGATTTTTGTTTTGATATTAACCGCGATAAATTTTTAATGTAACAATAATGACTATTCCCGTACTCATCAAAAATAATTAATAAGTTAACATGTGTAGCTTTTTTAGATTTTGTATGATACAACGGTCCAACGATTTCCAATTGTGTGATATTATGTTTAAAACATCCACTAATCTAAAAAACGTTAATCAAAATATTATTTAGTAATTCAAATTTTGGTATATCTGAGAGTTTCATAGGGAATTCTATATTATGGAACTTTAAGAGACTAGTATAATGCGGATAAGAAGTAGTAAGATTGGATTTACCTGTTGGGTCAAAAATTGATGCGTTTACCGCCCAACCAAAACATGCTTCATCTTTATTCATTATATTGATAATTGCTTTCTTAATCTCGATTTGTCGTGGTAACCTGATATATGAAGAAGATCGTAGAGGGTTGTACTTATTAATGTTAACTTCTAATGATTGGATTTGTAAAAGACTCCATCCAGATTCCTTTTCTTGTATTTCCGAAACCTTGGGTAATATCTCCCTAATAAAATCTTGATATGCTTGTTTCAAATTAGTAGAAATAGTAATAATCTGATTTTTTGTATTAAATGATTTTAAATCATAAGTATCTTTTTCAGGTATTGTGTACATAGAGCAAAGTTCGAAATTAACTTTTAACACTTTAAATTTATGTAAATAGTTATGTAGGAGCTTCAAAACGTTACCTTCAATTTCACTAAAAAATTCCAAGTGATCAGTATGATGTTTGTTGCTAGAAAGACGGTAACTACCGATACGATTTTTAAACGCACTTGATAGTTTCTCAACCCCACAATCATTACTAATAACACTTTTGTGTGAATTACTACGTAAATGTCCTGTTAGTCTTCTCCCAGAAATTTTTTTATAACAATCTTGACATTCGATAACATTGGATGTAGTGGTAACTGGATGAACAATAGATCTAAAGGGAGTTGCTTCTACAATGGTTGAATTGTAATTATTAGCGGATGTAACAACATCTAGGTCATCCTTAAGTTTCACCTTTTTCCCTTTATTGAATCGTTCCGGACAACTTTCCCGTTTATGCCTACTTACACTGCTTTTGTTGGATAAAACTTTTAAACCAAAGTTACACTGCATGGTTGTTGACTGAAGCTAGGTGACTGTACGACACGAAAATGAACAATAACGAAAGAAGTGTGGGGTATAAATATAAACTTGTTTTGATTACCGGTTTTAAACTGGAAATACCGGTTTTAAACTGGAAATACCGGTTTTAAACTGGAAATACCGGTTTTATGGTATTATTAGAGTAAATAATTACAAAAACTAACAATATATCCCAAATATAGATAATTACCGCATTTATAAGCGTGGTTAAAAGTAAAAGTAACAAAAAATAGTTTTTTTACCGCTTTACCGCTATATACGTAATTTTTTTAAAAAATAATAACATATTCGTATTCCTGGCGTCAATACCTTTCATTAGAGTGGTTGAAAGGTGATGTAGGACTAAAAATACGCTTTTTAGCGTTTTACCGCTTTACGCGTTAATTTTTTCTCAAAGTAATAACATATTCGTATTCCTGGCGTCAAGACCTTTTATTAGAGTGGTTGGAAGGTGGGTGTAGGACTAAAAATAAAGAAAAAAAAACCTCAAAAATAAAAAAAATGAAAAAAAAAAAAAAAAAAAAAAAAAAAAAAAAAAAAAAAAAAATGAAAAAAACTTGATGTGAAAAACCAACAATAAGCGCAAAGCTGTGCAGACATACATAAACTCAACCATAGCCGGTCAGTACCCTTTCTTTGTTGTCTATGTAGGTCATGTAAGAGTATTCACTTCATTTGCGAGAGCTTACATCGCCTTCGAGTATTCACCTTTCTTTGTTACAGCAAGTGTAGATCCTGTTTCACCCACCATTTCGCGTTGCTTGGCTTGGATTCGGTTTGTTGTATATAACCCCGTTTAAGTTATGCAATTTCAAATAGTCGCTTCTTTTCGCAATGAAAACCGTACAACGTTCTGCGCGTCGCGAGCCGGGGTTGTTGGCTAAAAAAAGAGTTTTATATAATAGTGTGCCAGATACTGAGTTTGAGGAACCGTTAGCTAAAAGACAATTAATTAACACGGTTCCTCCTTCAATCGAGTCGCCGCCGCCGGTGTGTGAAAATTCGATTCCGTCCGCGATCGCACCGTCGTCACCAAGATCGGTCCCGTCTTCGATCTCTTCTCCGGTCTGTAAAATAAGGGATAGGCAGCGTGCACCGTCGGAAGAGAGTGTTGTTTTTGTAAATTGTAGAAAAATTAGTGAGGCTCAGCGTCTTATTTTTAAAATAAACAACCAAAAAAAACTAAAAACTAAAGCGACGGTGCACTCCGCGGTTAATGAGAATGTCATTCAGTCATCCACATTTATTAAGGATGACATTCTTCATGCCGCCGAAGAGGCTGCATGCAAACATAAAATGGTGAAGGATCGAGAAGAAGGTTTCGAGGATATATCCGACTCTGAAGAGGAAACACCCTTAGGTGAAAACTTATCCTCTCTCGAGGATATAGTAGATATATCTAATTATGGATCACCACCAAGAGAGAAACCGTTGACGGAAACCCAAGTATGGGAAAAAAAATTATTATCGAATTCAGAGCCGTCATTGATTAATGTAGCCGCAAGCGCCCTACAAATCCCGAAAAAAGTAGAAACACACCATCAGGCGTTTTGCTTGAATTACAAGGGGGGAGTTGTGTCGGCTCTGGAGCAGCATGCGGAACGTCTCCAGGAAAGTTTGAACGAAAGTATAAAAAATAGTGAGCTGCTTAAGAAAGCCACCGAAAATATTTTAGCATATGCTGAAAAAATTATGGTGGCTTTCCACGAAGAACAAATCCGGTTGTCACAAGACATAAACAACACCAAAACTTTCCTGGCCAATACTGTAAGAACGGATTCTCGAGGTAAGAATTTTTATTACAATATGTTGCAACAATTTTACTAACAAAATTTTTCGTAATGCTATTAATGATAATTACAATACTGATAATGTTTTTTGTTTGTTACAGACTTTTTCAACAAAAATGCTGGTGGTGATATCCTGCGATGCTGGGGGATGAGTAAACCGTGAGTAATCCAATTTTTTACCTTAACTTTTACTTTTTACAATCATAATTAAAACAGTTTTCCACAAATTTTTACAAACAAAAATTTAATTTATTATTTATTACAGAACTTTAATTTATTCTTCATTAAGTACTACTTTTAATTTTGTACACTAACCTTTCCTTCTTTAGGATCATAATAAAACAGTTTTCCATGAATTTTTACAAACGAAAATTTAGTTTATTCTCTATTGTGAAATTTTAATTTTTTCTTCATTAAGTGTCACCTTTAATTTTATATATCATTATGATATTTTATGTAGTTCTACATTCTGCTATTTCTTTGTTACAGATCCCACCCCGACGACCCTGTTACGTAAATTTAGTTTTAGTCTATTTTTGTATATAATATTTAGTTTTAGTTGTGTATATAGGTATATATAGTCTATATAGTTTATTTTTAATTGTGTTTAGATATTTATATAAATATATTATTTATTTTTGAATAAAAAATATGTAAAAATTGTTGTTTCTATATTTTCTTCTTCTTCATTTTGTGTATATAAGTATATATAGTTTATTTTTAATTATGTTTATATTTGTATATATTGTTTATTTTTTAATAAAAAATATCTAAACATTGTTGTTTTTATATTTGTATATATTGTTTATTTTTTAATAAAAAATATCTAAAAATTGTTGTTTTTATATTTTCTTCTTCTTCATTTTGTGTATACATGATTTTTATTGTGATTTTCTATATCGTTTTTTAATAAAAAACATCTAAAAATTGTTATTTCTATATTTTTTTCTTCTTTCCGTTTTTCAATGCTCCTCCAGTAAGTTGTCGCTCCATCGTTTTCGCGGTCTTTCCGCTAATCGTCTCCTCATTAGGTGACAGTCTCTTACCATCTTTACTACTTAATTTGTTGTCATTAGACTCATATAATCATTCCATTCTACTCTTCTATTTCTACCCCATTTCTTGATGTTCTTTACCCTACATCTCCGTAGTATATCTATACTTCTAGCACTGTCCCATAGCGTCTTACCATCGATTTTTCTGAGGGTTTTTATCTATGTTTTTTCTAGCATTCTTTTCAACATTTAGACTTCTAGCTCTATCCCATAGTACCCTACCATCGATTTTTCTGAGGGTGTTCATCTCCGCTAACATTCTTTTTGTTCTCTCTGTGTCAGTTCGTGTTTCTACTGTGTATGTCATTATTAGCCTGATGACTGTTTTGTAAATCCTACCTTTCATTTCTTCCCTGATATTTTTTTCTCCATATTGTTTCATTCAGGTAACTTGCAGCTCTGCTCTATTAACTTGATCTCCCACTTCTGTTTTAAGCTTTCCATAGCTAGATAGTGTGTCGCCTAGATAGTAAAACTTCATCACTTGTTCTATTATCTAACCCTCCAGCTCTAATTTATAACTTAGTAGATTTGTTGTTATAACCATGTATTTTGTTTTTGTATGTAATAAAGGAGAAAACGGAAAAGCATTAAGGCATTTATTTTAAATTTTTAAATACAGTTATTAAAAAGAGATTTCAATAAAACTTCATGGTAAGCATATGGTTATAAGTATATAATTTGAGTACAAAAATAACTAATAAGGATTTGCAACATAATTGAATTACAAATATATTACCATAATAAAGTACTAATATTTAAACGATTAATAGATAATTATTGGTTCATTAATTAGTTCGAATGGTGTTATCTCTGCTCCGCAAAACATATTATTTCCCGATACATCCTCAATCAGTTCGGGTGGTGCTATCACAGGTCCCAAAAACACATCATCTTCCAAGACATCCTGAAATTCCACGTCACTATACAATAAACTATCATTTTCTATATCTGACATATCACTCTCCGACAAAGAACTAAACTCCTCTGATAGCTCGAGTGTTGACAAACTCCATACAGATAGATTACAATTCGTAGTAGAATCGCATGGACCATCATCACTAATGATGCTATAATTATCCCAATCTGTACTAGAGTCACACACACCACTCTCTACAATGATACTTGAAGAACCAACTTCCATGGTTGAATGTGTAAGGCTTACTGTCTAACAAATATTTTTGGATAGAACTCAACCGAAAGTAGCATCTTTAAGACTGAGCTAAACAGGTTTAACCACAATGGGGGTAATTGCCCCGTCAAGGTCTTGTTGGATTTTTTCTTTTTATTCTATAGTCCGACCATAGACAAGAAAAGGTGAATATGCGGTCACCAAACCGGTTCAAACAAAGATAGGTGAATAACCGGTCAAGGTTTTATTCTTTTTATCCTATGAACGTGGGTAACAAATGTGAACAAACGGTCAAGGTCTTATTGGTTTTTTATCTTGTTGTCAATCTTTTTTGTTAATATAAATTTTTTTTTTTATAGCGCGCAATTAGTGTTATTAATGTGATAATTGTTTAAAAATTTCAAGCTTATACCTCCCTCCAATATAAGTTTACATATATAGATTATTTTCCGAACTAACTTATTAGTTAAATATGTGTCTTGACGACGGTAACAATGATAGTATATCCCGTACTGGGTGGCAATTTGAAGACCGTTTACTTTCTTTTAAATATTGGAAGGGTACAGTTGAACCCCTGTTATTAAGCAAAGCTGGGTTTTACTATACAGGGGTTAGTGATATAGTTCGGTGTTTCTACTGTAATACTGAAATATATAAATGGGAACCTTCCGATATACCGATTGAAGAGCATTTAAAGTATAGCGACTGTTTTTTTGCAAAAATGTTGGTGACAAAATATCGAAGTTCAAAAAAAAAATGTGTTCAACGAAGTTTTAACAATATAATACCATATATTTTAATAATATGTATTATTAATTTTTTTATTTTGTTAATAAATAATTAAAATATTTTTATATATATTTCAATTAAAAATGTGTCTTGACGATGGTAACTTTGGTAGTATACATCTGTTTGAAGATCATTTACCATCCTTTAAATATTGGAAAGGTGCTGTTAACTCGTGTTGTTAAGCAAAGCAGGGTTCCAGCATATAGGGAATGTCGATGTCGTTAGCTGTTTCTACTGTAAGGTCGAAATACACAAATGGGAGCCATACGATATACCTATTGATGAGCGCATAAAGCATTCTACATGTCTGTTTGCAAGACTGATGAAATGTAATTCTATCTTTTTATATATAATTTGTAATAAATTATAAAATATTTTTGTACTACTTATTATAGAGTTGAATATATTATTGGTAACAAATAAAGGTGGGGATATTAGCGACACGAGCTTTAAAAACCGATTTCGATATGGTTTAGTGGGGGTCGCTGGTATATAACTTCGTTAATGTAATTCCAAAATCAGTTTAGACTATAATCATGTTTCAAGAAAATATTAAATTTACTATGGATAAAGTGAAATTACTTAGTGAAAAATCAACACCTAATTTAACATCTATTGGATATTATACCAACAAAAAAAAATTGAATAAAATTTGTGTAAACTGTTGGGTGGAGGCACTTTGTGAACTCGGTCAAAACAACATATTTGATGATGTGTGTCTACCCTTGAAATTACGTCTGTATATCAACGAATACCCGACAAAACGTTATCTGTTAGACACAGCTTTGGAAAGAATTTTCAAATTTTCCGACGTTTGGTTGTGGGTGGACCAATTCTTAAAAAAGACGTCAACTTTCGACACTCTTTTTCCAAAACTTGTCCAATACCAACAATTGGAATCTCTTAAGCCTATAGAAGACCTGCTACCACCAAGGATTCTGAAACGGTTGCAGTGTAAGGGGTATCAACATCCCTTCAAATGTGAAGGTTGTTTAGGTTCTGTAAGCTCATGGAACACCTGCTAGCACCAGGGATTCTGGGATGATTGAAGCGTGTCAACATTCCCAAGAGTATGAAGGTTGTTTGGCTGGAACCTGTAGGTGCAAGTAGGTTATAGATAGAACTTATTATTGTAGTTTGGATCAAAAAAATAAAAAAGTGAAAAATATATTGTTTTTATTCAAATTTACTCCATTACAAAATTTTCATAAATAAAAAATACATTTGAAAGGGCGCATATACATTTTTGTTTAGAGTGGTAAAAACATTTTGCTTCTGATATTGGTAGTGGTGGGAATTCGCCTACTTCAATTACAGGTGTGGAAGAATATTTTCTTATGTAATTCGCTTTTTCCATCCCTTTTACATAAACAATTTCAGCTTTATCTGTTAATTCCTTGATAATTTTTTTAAATTCGTATAAGGGGGTAAAACCTTCATTCCAAGAGATGCAGTGATGGTGTTTGCTTAACCATACAGCTTGCTGAATTAGATCAGGAGGTAACATTCGTAATGGGAAAGGTGGTTTAAAAATATATATTACAACTTTATCACCCGAGTAACACGCTAATTCTTTACAAATAAACCTATTATTCTCAATTTTAAAACCTTGGATATCAATAACAAGTTTCATATTTTTAACTGTTGGAGTTTTTGGAGAACTTGTTTGAATGCTTCGTATTGTTGAATTTGTTTTTTAAGTTCTTTTAAATTGTTTATAAATTTGTTTATCGTGTTTTCGTGTGAACGTTCCATCATCAACTAACGTTTGTAATTATTACTATTGAATAATATACAGTTAAAACGCATGCGTATTAATACTGTTTTACTATTTTTGTTAATGGATTATATGTAAATTCTTTCTCGTGTAAAATTAAACAATATGCGGATACATCAGTTGTTGATGGTGTTCACAAACTCCGACGGAAGCTGATAGCCCCAGCAACGGCCTACGTGGGTAGCTTTCTTACTGGACCACCCACTATGCCTACACTGTGACCAACAGAATCTCCGTGAGAGAGTGCAAAACGCCAAAAACCAACAGAAAACACAGCACTTACCTTATTTGCCTCCAAATGCGGCCACGTGGTGACCACGTGGTTGGTTTCACCAGGTTATATTCTCTTCGATACCGTTATCCAACGGTTTTTCTGCTTCTTGGCGGCTTCCAAGCGGTCAGAACTATGGCTTTGTCTAAGACAGCCGTCTGACCCTTTGCTATCGGAAACCTAAAAGCACCAAAACACTGCACAACGGACCGAGTTGCCTGTTACGGGCACGCGCCTTTTACATTATGCTAGAGAGGTGTTGCCAAACTGCATTGGAAATTTTCTAAATTTAAGGAATTGTTCATCATGCCCCGGTGCTCATTTTGCCCCGGCTTCCCCTACGTATTCTTTGTTAAAACTCTGGGACTTTACAATACTTAATAAATCTTTCTTTAAAAGGATTCTATTAGGAAGGCGTATTTTCTTATCGCTCAAAAAAGTTACAATATCATCTTTCTTAGTACTACTGTTGGGTATTTTTCTTAAGAGTCTTGAATGATAAGAAGCATTGTCCATGACAATTACAGAATTGGGCGGAATATTAGGTAGAAGTTGTTCCTTAAATCATTTTTCAAATAAATGAGCGGTCATGTCTTCATGATAATCGGCAGATGATTCGTTGATGTTTTTGACAGACAGTAACAATGCATTTTGTACAAATCCTTGTTCACTACCTGCCTGCAAGATTATTATGCGCTTTCCCCTTGAACATGGCGTATTTAAACTGCAGCTCTGAAACGACGTCGTGTGTGTCAAACCACGTCTCGTCTAGATATATTATTAATCTATTGGACTGTCGATATTCTTTGATTTATGATTTATTATTTATTTTCTTATATCTAAACACACAGTCTATCAAAATATTTCGCAATGTCGCTAAACATCGGTAGTCATAATCAGGGTATTCTCTTAGATCATCCTGGATCATATGCAGTGTAGGTACCTTGTTTTCCTTGTAAAAATTATAGATAGTCTTTCGAATAACATTCTTATCCATATCGTCTATTTTTCTGAATTTTTGATTCGTTCGTTTTCGTTTTAGACAGTGATTTATTACGTTTCCTTCCCTCACAATATTATAAATTGTTGATAGTGATAGTTTGGTAAGTTCACGTATTCTATTTATAATAGTTGTGTCAGAGTTTTGTTCATTTTCTATTTAAACACTCATATATGTTCAAAACAATACGTTGACACTGCATATGTAGTTCTTTGTTCTTAAGTTCTGAACTATTTTCAACACAATTCGATTCGGGGTTAATGTTTGCCGCATTTTCAAATGGTCGCCAAAAGGCCATATTTACAGTATAATAATTATTTAACACTTATAACAATAACAGGTCGCGTCGTAAAATACTAAACTAACATTTAGTTGCACAGCACTGGCATAATTCAATAGCTGTTTCTTATCTACCTGCATCATTGCCGGCGGTAGCAACCGGTACCGAACGTCCAAGCAGTATGTAAAATATTGGTGATTTTTGATAACATGTCAATGTCCAATATTTATTTGATGGGATGTAACTTTCATGCTGTTTTTTCCATCTCTCTTATACGGAGTACAGGGATTGTTCAAATACGTTCGAAACATTGACACGTGTTATTTATAACTTGATTTGATTACCGATAAATGTGATATTGAACTCCCCTTATAAATGGCATCCAAATAAAATGTTTCAACTGACTTTATAAATACTAACTTCATTTTTTAAGTTTTCGAATAAAGCAAGATAAAGTCTTGATTAGCGCAGACAATCAGGGGTTCTTATTTATTAAATTCTTTTTATTTATCCATTGTGTTTACCGTATTGTTCCATTTGTGCTTTTAAACATGTCAATTTTGTTTCTTTATTTTGATTTTGAATGAGTTTGTACAGTATTCGCTGGAAAAAAATCGGGAATATAAATAATAAATACCATCGTTCTGTGAAATTGTATTTATGATTAAAGTCTACATCGAAGTTAAATTACAAAATATTATAAACAAACGTTATTACAGTTCTTCGCCGTCACTGCTAGCAGTGATTTCATACTTTTCTGATGTATCAGAATGTAGACTTCTATAGAAGCCCTGATACATAGTAGGATTTTTCCAGTATCACAACGCCATAATAAGCCAGTTCACTTCTTATCTATTGGCAAAATATACTTTAGATCAGTTGTTCCCAAACTTTTAATCTCGCGTACCACACACGAAATTATAAAGTAGTAGCGTACCACTGAACTGTGGTAATCTTTAAAAAACCTTGAAAATGGTAAAGTAATAAAAACTGCAACAACTGTTTATGACAACATTATTATTTATTAATTATAGGAAAAAATACAATATACTCAGTGCGAAAAATGATGCTGCATGTTCGAGACAAGAGAGGAAATATCTGGCTCAGTTGTACTTAATTTCAGGCGCAAATTAGTGTCTATGTTAAGCTTGTTACGATATTTATTTTTTATTATCAACATAGCAGAAAATCCGCTCTCACAGAGATATGTGGTTGTAAATGGAATTAGAAACAGTAATGCTTTTCTGGACAGCGATGGATATTCATTTTTAACTTTTAGCCAAAATTCACACTGCTCTTCTTTGTTGAATTCCACTTGCAAAGCTCCATCGCAATATAACTCTATCAGAGATTCCTTTTCAGTTACACAAAGTATTCTTCAAATATTTCAACGATCATTTGGCTGTGATTTTTGATGTTATTGATAACAATTTCACTCACTGTAAGTTCATTTTTAGTTATAAAATTTTCTAAATTAGGAAAAGATGCTAGGTTCTCATTCGACAAGCTCTTTTCAATCATTTGAAATTTTTTGATAAATGCTTTTATTTTGTCATTTACTAAAAATCTATTTGTAGATCTACCTTGCAAACTTAGATTTAAGTCGTTGATGCGATTGAAAATGTCTGATAAGTAAGCCAATTATATAAGCCAGTGTTCGTCTGTCAGTCGATTGCGTAATTCAAAATCAGTCCCCATCAGGAACAGCTGCACCTCAGAACGTAACTGGAATAATCTGTTCAGCATTTTGCCTCGCGAAAGCCATCTAACCTCTGTATGTAGCAGCAACTGAATATGGTAACTGCCCATTTCGGAACACAAGTTTTAAAATAAACAAGAGTTAAGTGCCCGAGATTTAATAAAATTTACCACCTTGATTGCATCTTGGAGAACATTTTTAAATTGTTCGGGCATTCGTTTTACTGCTAACGCTTGTCTGTGTATACTGCAGTGCATAAAAGTACAATTCTAAGCAACAGATTTTACTTTTGTGTTTACACATCCGAATCTACCTGTCATAGCTCGAGCGCCATCAGAGCAGAAGCCAACGCAAGTCATCCAGTCAAGTCCATTTTCAGCAAAGAATTCATCCAGTTTGTTGAAAATTTCATCCGCTGTAGTTCGTGTTGATAACGGTTCACAGAATAAATAATCTTCCCTAATTGTTTTATTTTCATGTATATACCGAACACGTAAACCATAAGTTGAGCATAGTTCGTTACATCTGTACTCTCATCAAGTTGCATCGAAAAGAAATCGCTACTTTTTACATGATTGATGACTTTATTTTTAACATTTGATGCCATACTGTCGATCCTACGTTGATCGGTATTATTGGACAGTGATATCAGTTCTAGCTTTTTAGCTGACGCCTCACCCAACATACAGGTAACCATATCTTTTGCTGCAGGTAACAACTATTCGCCAATTGTGTGAGCTTTTCCTGACTTTGCAATTCTTAGGCTAACTAAGAATGATGCCTCTACTGATTTTTCGGTACTACCAGTAAATGAAGACATGACTTTGTTAGTGCTTTTCATTTCTGTTAATTTTCGGGTGAAAAAATCCTTCGGTTTGCTTACTAATTAATGTAGAATATTTTGTGTTAAAATGACGATTCAGTAATGAGGGTTTCATACTTTGATTTGATAAAATTTCAAAGCAGATGACACACTGAAGGCGTGGCTCATTATTTACATCCGTCACCGTAAATCCAATATTTATGTATTCTGGGTCATCTTTTCTAGTAATTTTTCGAATTTTAGTAGGTATTTTATCTTCTTAAATTACCGCACAATCTGGCTCCGAAGTGGAACTCGATGGTAAAGAATTTTTAACATCATCTTGAATCACTGCACAATTTAATTCTTGAGATGAACTTGGTGGTACATTATTTTGAGCACAAGGTCTTTTTACACTACTAAGCCACTTATCCATGTTAATTCAAATATATTAAACTTGACTTAAAACAAATTAGATAGGTAATTTGACGAATGCTAGCTGGTTGGACGTGCGTGCGGACGCTCGATAGCTTTGTCACTGTTTGACTCGCGTCGCGGCCGCCGAAAGATGCGCTGGCCATCAAAATAGGCGGAGCTTAATGCAAACTAGACGTGACGGCGCCCCTACGCGGCGTGGGGTTATTAACCCAGTAAATTTTACTGTGTATGTCCTATGGCTGCTTGCGTACCACTTTAATAATCGTCGCGTACCACAGTTAGGGAATCGCTGCTTTAGATGGAAATGGATCAATACGAGATGGACGTCTCCTTGTTGCTATAATAAGATCACACCTGATAGAATCAGAACTTAAATCATACTTAAAAAAAAAATAACATTTGGCGTGTTATACGAAGTACTGATTTCCTTTATTTTACTGATTTTGATCATTCCGTTTCCATTGTTAGTTTTCCAATTTTTGTTGCCAACAAGGCTTTTGAAATCTAGAAAGTCTTCTTGTGACATTTCTGTTACATTATATACTTTTCCGACAGTTTTGGCCATTCTTATCAAAGTGATCCATTGTTCAGGAACATACAAGACCGACTGACGTTTTTTCGCCGTTTTCAATTACAGCATGCATGCTGTCTCCCTCATTTTGGGTATGATCCTTTTCTAAAAATCTATGAATAATACTAACTTGGAAATAGACAGCTGCATAAGATAACACTTAAAAAGTTTCTGTTTTGCCCACCATAGTTATTCGAATATAAGATCAGTGATTTAATTGCTTTCTTAAGTTTGTATCATTTGTATATTATATAGAATAGTAGGTAATAAATGTAAATAAAATTTTAGTAAAAATCCTTTATAAAAGATATATTGATTTAAAAACCCTTTCAAGCTAAAGTACAGAACGTTAAATTGGCATTCGATTATATATTTGCTGCTAATTTTATAGGAGGTTTAAAGTAGGTACCCAAGATCCGAATGGACAATACATCTCTAGACTAGTAACTCATGTGGGAGTTTACGTTGCCATGAAGTGAATTTACTTAAAACTTATCCTTATTATTAAGATCCTATAAAATTATCAGCAATTATGTAATCTAAAACCAATTTAATAACATTTAAATCTATTTTGTGGTTTTAAACATGTATACCTTGTAGTAACACTGAACATAGAATATTTATTTAAAAAATGTTCTGTAATTTAGCCCAAAACATTTTTTAAATAATAAAACTCATATAAAAGATTTTCACTACAAATTGTTTGGGATATATAGTATATAGTCTATTACAGGAAATTAATTGTTCCTTGTGGATTTTAATAACGGTATTTCAAATGTGTTTTTACTAAATTTGTCAACTGAATTAAAACAATTCCTAAGTTATTTTTGTTTTACTTCTTTGAAAAATAATTCCTTCTCTAGTTTGTATATAAGACAATCTATATTGATAGTTTAATATCATTCGGACCAACCTCAAGTCCTAACAGAACTAGAAAGGGCTTATCTCCTATGCCATGCTCTACTTTTTTAAATATAGAAACAACCAGCTTATTGTAATTACTCAAATGTTTAGTTCGACATACATTGAACACTATTAGATATTAGCAACTATAGTATTGAGGTAAAATGATATTAAATCTTACCTTGGATACAATCAGAAGGGGTAGTATTAGCTGTTGCCCAATCCCTTATTTTTGGGGTTGACACATTATCTATAAGTAAAAATTATTAGACTGGCGTTTATAGTGCTTAAAATTATATTATTACCTCTCATTACGATATTGGGTAAGACACTGCAGGTGGAAGTGCAGGCAATCTCCTCAATACTGGATAGTGGTATTGCTGAGACACTATCTTCTTCGCAGTTGCTTATATCACCTGTAAGCAAAATAAGGATCAATGCATTTATATTATTAAAATCAATTTGTAATTGCAGAAACAATGTGAACATAATTGTGGCATGTATAGTGTTTAATTGGTTAGATGTTATTTAATCTTGACTATTTTATTTTCTCAAATAACATTAAATCTTACCTTGATAAATAACATCAGGTATTTTATTACTATCATATATGTTTTCAATTGGGACTAGTTAAAGCCCGATAATGGCAAGAATGCGTTCATCTTGCGGTTTTATAAGTGGTACATTCGTACCACCTCCTGTGATATATGTCTGAACATGTAAAAATTGCAATTTATTATCATATATAAACAACAAATAATTTTATACTACCTACCTTATCATCAGCTTTTTGTTTTTTAAGCTTCTTTTTCAATCCCTCACAGTTTTAACAGTTTTAACTGCGTTCCACGTCGAATGCCAGTTTTACATGTGCTGTTATATTCACTAGCAATTTTCTCCCATATTATATGCTTTTGTTTAGACCAAACACTGTCGTTTTTTTTTTGTTTTCAATAATATGCATGGTCTTTTCTATTATTGAAATTAAATTCTCTTTTTCCTCCTCCAAATAATTTTTGCTTTCCCTAAATGTTACCTTCTTCATTCTTTAGTAGATTGGGATACTTGTATATTAGTTCCAACGCTAAACTATAGGTAATAGGATTAACAAACTTTATAGGTTCCATAATACTAAGCGCTGCAGTAATTACATCTTCTACATTTTTAACTCCAAGTTCAATTATTTTGAAGGTACCGAAAAAGTGCTGCTCCTTCAGTGATTGTAGATTGTGGTTAATTATTGGAAGTAATCTCCACAGCTCTGAAATGGAATTGCCACCTAACCATACCGTAGCGTGACCACTTAATATTTTTAAGGCCTTAATGTCTTGAAACATTTCAAAACTAATCCAAAAATTTTTGACATCGATCAAGTCTTGATTTTCACCATTCACTATAAATTTATTGATTAAATCTTGATATGATAAAAACTCACTCCATTCTGCTTCACTAAATAAAATATAATGTCCTTTATTATCCAGTATTTTGACGCACGGCGCAAAATTTAACTCATTTGCTAAGCAGACTGATATAAACTTTGTGTTTGAAAAGTTCAGACTAAACTTTTTTTCACCTATGTATACATTTTGCTCTACACAAGACGACATTATGACTGTTAATGACTTTGTGACCATTGGTCCTGTGCAGTCTCGAGCTTAACTCGGCCCCAAAACCAGTGTATTGCACTGTAATTTTGTAACCAAGTGTGCTCGTGAGTGGAGGCGCCTCGGCTTTCGAGAGTTGACCTGTCGCATTTCGCTCTGTGTGAATGTGTGTGTAAATCAAACAGTGACGGCCGCTACCATTTCGATGTTACTGAGTCCGTCGAATCACCTAGATTTTCTCCGGCCACCCACAAACTCCGTGTAAAGTAACGGAGGCTGCAGATGGTCGGAGGTCCCGGTGATGAGGATGTTTCTGTAGCAGAAAGAGTGCCCCTTTCACTGTTTGATTTGTGTGTGTGTGTGTGTGTGTGTGTGTGTGTGTGTGTGTGTGTGTGTGTGTGTGTGTGTGTGTGTGTTATGTGAATTTGAGCTTAGTGTGCATGTGTACTAATCTGAATCGACAGAAACTAGAACCGTGATCTCTAGTGACCATTGTTCCTGCAGCCGTTTATGCGTTTGCAACCGACTTCAGAACTAGTGTATTGCACTATAATTCTGTTATCGGTTGCTCACGCTAACGGCCAGGCCTCGTCGGAGTTCGATAGACGGCTCCAGCAGCTGTCGATTCAGTTGAGAAAATAGTTGCGGCTATTTTCTCAGGGACGGACAGGTATCATTGAGTAGTGAGATTGGGAAACCGCAAAAAACGAATCTCCCCCTGTCCGGGGTAGGGAAAAGGATATGGCATGTTAGAAGGTTCTGTAGGCTATTGGAGTGGCCTCGAGAATGTCAGAATATTCATCCGGAAGTTCGTCTATGCATGTTTGCAATAGAATTGATGGTAGGCGAGGATGTTTGATTTTTGGCTTTCGGGTGGATATGTGACCTAGGAAGGAACAGGAACTTTTTAAGGTGTTTTGTGTTATTGAGAGGGGGCCGTTGATTGTTTTAAGGGTAACGTTCCTGTTGAGAGATTTTATTCTCTCGATAACGGGAGTGGTATTTGCTGTTTGGTGGATTTCACGGGAGGGGAAGTGCCAACGTTTTCTGCACGTTCTACGCAAGATTCCACGCTCCGCAGCAGACAGTTTGTTCCTTTGATAACTTTTAAGAAGGCAATATAAGCTTGACTTATACTCAATAACGGGTCGAATGAATGTTTTATAAGTGTGTGTGAGAGTTTTGTTATTAGTTTTGCCAAACGTCCCTGATAGTGGAACTAGGAGTCGGGCTCGGTTTCTGACCCTATCTAAAGTTGCCTTTAGATCAGGTTCCCAGTTAAGTGTTTTAGTGAATAAAACACCCAAGTAGGAAGCTGTCGGGCTGATAACGAGTCTTTTTCCCATTAAAAACAGGGGCGTTTGGTCGACGCGATTGCGTATGATGCCAGATGATGAATTTGGGCTGCGAAACACAATAGTTTGCGTTTTCGCAGCGTTTAGTGTAACTCTCCACTTATTACACCATTCTTCGACATAGCTTAAAAGAGTTTGTGCTCTTCTAAAAGTTGTCTCAGGGGCATATCTATTTGCTGTTGTTAGGAGGGCTGTGTCGTCTGCATAGAGGTACATTTGCATGTGCGGTAGGTTTGGGATGGGGATAGAACTGTTGTATGTGATGTACAACAGGGGTGCGAGTACTGAGCCTTGAGGTACTCCCGCTCGAGGAGTAAATGGGGTGGAAACTTTGTCGCTTATTCTCACTCTCACTGTTCTATTCGATAGGTAAGAATGAATGATTTTTGTGAATTGTAGAGGTAGCCCGATGTCCATTAGCCTCCGAATTAGTCCTTCATGCCAGACTTGATCGAAGGCTTTTTGTACATCAAGAAAAGTGGCTATGGCGATACCGTTGCTGTTTATTGACTGAATGACTTTAGAGGTGAAGTCTATTAATGCATTTTTTGTGGATCTATTAGGTTGGAATCCGTATTGAAATTTTGGGATGATATTGTGAGTGTCGAGAAAGTTGCTGAGCCTCTCTTTTAGGATTAGCTCAAGAACTTTCCCTAGTGAATTTATTAAGGAGATAGGTCGATATGATTCCACGTTAGTAAGGGGTTTACCCTTTTTGGGTAACATGATTGTGTTTGCTATTTTCCAAGGAGTAGGAAAATAGTAGTTTTTGAGACATGCATTAATAATTTTCGTGAGAAGTGGGATTATACTCTCAGGAAGTTGCTTTAGACACCTTCTACTGATATTGTCAGGTCCGGGAGAATTATTTTTGCCTATTTGGCAATAACTCTCCGTTTCTCTGTCAGTAATAGGGTCCATAATTGGGACGTGGTTAGGAGTTTGATGCAAGAGAGTATTTCTTACTGCAAATTCAGTTTCGAGTTTGAATAAGCGATCAAAGTTAGGGTTGTCTGGGGTGCGAAAATTTTCGTTGAGTGAGTTTTTGAATGCCTCAGCTTTTAGTTCGGGAGAACTAATAATTTGGTTGTTAATCAACGGATGAGATTGTTGTGATAATTTTTGTTTTGTTAGGACTTTAAATTTGTTCCAGAATCCACTCCCATCCCTGTAATCCAATTTCGAGGTAGTATCCTCCCACTGGCGAGCCTGTAGGATAGATATTTCTCTCTTAATTCGAGCAGAGATGCGATTGTATTCTGTTTTGACGAGGGGGTCTCTGTTGATTTTGTATTGGCGTAAAAGCCGCCTTTTTTGATGTATTTTGGCAATGATGTATTGTAGAAGTGCCGGTGAAAATGGTAGAATAGTTTTCATTGGAATTGAGTGATTGATTGCCTCGGTTCGGAGGTTTTCGATTTGGATTACACTCTGGTCGATGTTTTCGTTTGTGTTTAATTCGCCTAACTCAGGAATATTGTTGTTTATGAAATTTTGGAATTGTGGCCAGTTTGCGTGACGATAATCTCTTATTTGTCTGGGAGGAGGTGGGATTTGTGGAGACATGATATTAGAATTAACTAATATCGGGAGATGGTCGGACGTTATTGTATCGCCTATGTGGCACCGATCGTCGAACCTATGCATTACGCTACCTGTAACAATGATGTGGTCCACAATAGATGCCCCATTTGCGTTCAAAAACGTGTAATTAGTGTTGGTGATTCTTATAATTGGAAGGCCTAGAAGTATATCAGTTAGTCTGATGTCTTCCTGATTTGTAGAATGATCGCCGAATTGGGTGTGTCTACAGTTTAGGTCGCCCATGAGGATTGCTTTATTTAGAGTAGAGAAATACTCTAGGAGTTCTAGAGAAAGCGGTCTTGCTGGATGCCTGTAGTAAGAGATTATCGTAAGGGTTTGGTTGTTAGGGAGATGCAGATCAATTGCCAGGAAGTCCACGTTGGGTGGAGGGACGTTTTGTGGAAAAACGTGGGGGGAGTGTGGTAGTCCGTGTTTGATAAGGATACCATTCCCACGGGAAACCTGACAGCGGCTTCGGTAGATTGTTGTATATCCTGCAAAAGTCGGAGTATTTCGACAAAGTGTGTCAGTTATGGCGAGGATTTGGATGTTGTGATTTTACAGGATATGTTTGATTTGGGGTCTCTTGTTAGAGATCCCTTGGCAATTAACTGCACCGATTGTGAAATCCATTAACAGAGGGTTTAAAAGTTAGGATGGAAGGATATGTCGACGTTGTTACTGTGACCAGACAATACAATTGTGTGGTCGAATATTTTTTCAATCACAGAGCTCGTGATTGAAGTTATAAGGTCTCTTCTTTCAGGAAGGATATTTAGGAGCACAAGGGTGCTGAGTTTAATTGTGTTTTTAAGGTCGGTGGTTAGATCGAAGGGAGGAATTGATCTCTCGATCGACAAAGGTTGAGTTTGTCGGGAATCTGTGGGTTTTTCTTGCCTTTTCGGGCATTTATTGGAATATGCGGGGTGATCGCCGCCGCAGTTAGGACATTTGGGATTTGTTTGGGTAGGACACTCACTGGACTTGTGGCTTTGTCCGCAATTAGGGCAGACGAAGGTTCTGTGACGGCATTCGGAGAGTATGGCCGTTTGTGCAGCATTTGCTACAGTATTTTGCAGTTGGAATAACGGGATTTGCTCCGTGAAGGAGCTCAGTATAATGGATGAGTCCATCAATAGGGATGCCATAGTTGAGCACGTGTGAATATTTATCAGACGAGGGTGTCAGGACTTTTATGAGACGTGTGTCTTTTCCAGTCTGTAAAGATTTAACTCTCCACAGTCTGGAGACAGGAATTTCTTGCTCAGTTAAGATTTGTTTGATTTCTTCCTCAGTGTAATCGTGCGAAACGTTCACAATGAGGAATAGATAGTTGGTTGGTTTGGGGGCTTGATTTGTGGAGCTGTGATTTCTAGATGTAATTTTGATCTGGGTTTGTCCTGTTGCTTTGTGGACTTTTTGTTGCATTTCCTCGGAATTCAAGGAGTGTAAGCTTCTAAGGTGAGCGATGCCGTGGCTAAGAACTTTGAGAGAATGTATCTTTTGATACAAAAGAGGTATGCAGTTTAGGATTCTAAAAAAGGTGCGCTGGTTGCACAAATCTTGAGGGATGTCCTTAATGAGGTATTCGAAGGTTTTAGGATTATTTATGGAGTTTGTGATGTTAGGATTTGTTTTTGGTTTAAAAGTTGAGGGTGCCTTAATTGCGTTGGCGAATGATTTTGATGTAGTGGGTTGTGGTTGTGTATTAGAAGTATTAGGTTGGATTTGTAGTGATGAGGTGGACGTATTTTGAGGGACTGAGGATTGTTTTGATGAAGATTGTTGTAGAGATTGTGATTGAGGGACTGTCGATTGTTTGGTGGATTTGATTGATAGTTTTTTGTGCGAAGAGGGTAGAGGAGGGTATTCGGAGTCAAGTTTGCTGAGCATTGGATGGTTCGGATCATTTAATTCAATCTCCCTGCGCTTCATGTTGAAGCGAGTTTGAAGAATTAAAATCTCCGTCTGGAGGCTGGATAGTTCATGAGCGGATGCTACAGGATTGTAGCTAGATTGAGACGGTCCAGGTTCGGGATCGTTTTGTAATAATGGTGCATAGGGGTTGGCAGACAGTGCCGCGGTCTGTGATCTAGTCACAGACCGGGAGGAGATGGCTGACCTGGTTGAACCAGGCATTTTAGATGGGATTAAAAGAACGCAGAATGCAGACCGCTTAGCAGGCCCGCAGCCTCACGGAAGCCAGGGGGTGGTAAAACCCCCCGAAAAAAAGGCTTGTTCTACTAAACGTGCACTCTGTTGAAACTAGATGTTGGCCTTACTTACCGCGCGTTTTACCACGCTGCTATATGGTCCCTCGTTGAACGTCTTATAACGGAATATTATAATCGTCGTTCTCACCTATTCGCCCTGCGATTTTGCCAACAAAAGGACAATTTCCGGGGCGAGTATATTCTACTGAAACCCCGTACTATCGAACTTTATTGCCTACCACCAGGTTCCTAGGCTTGTCTAACGATTATTTCCAAGACAAACTGTGCTCTGCTATTTTCAGAGTATAATACTCTCTCAAACTTCCCGCCGACGTTGTTTAGAAGAAGGTGTGTTGCCAGTGACCTACTTCTTCAACGTCTCGTACAGGAATCGTTGACTTGTATAGCGGCTTAGATGTTTTTTATACAGTTTTAAAGTGGGGGGAAGGGGAATATTTATGTTTGTGATTTTCTTACTGATTTTTACTTATTACTTCTGTTTATTGATAAGTTCTTCACGGTTTTTCTTATCTTAGACTTCCATTCTTATCTAACGGATTTCTATTTTTAAACCTCTTATCTAACAGACTTCCTCCTTATCTAACGATTTTTTTATCTGAACGGCTTTTCTATTTACCAAATTTTCTATTAATAATGAGATCATCCCCATTTAAGATTTTTATACCTGCTTATTATTTTAAGTAGTTAATTTCAGAATTTTTTTTTGTGGCATAGACTTTCGTCATTCAGCCAGTCTCGAAAGGTTATAATATTTTCCTTAAAAAAGTATACACAGATAAGTACAGATTATTTCTCTTAGACAAATGCACAGCGATATCCCTAAAACGAAATAGACGAATAATTAATAGAAGAACACGTCGAAGGAAAATACAAGGACACTCGCTTCTCGTCTCGTCTAGGGGTCCGTCAAGACATTTATTTTAACAGACAAACAATACTGGACCACGAATTAGGTATTGTTACATATAGGATAAACAAAGGGTACAAGTCTAACCCTATACACGCTCATGAAAATTTTCATGAACGAGTACCAGATTTATAAAGCTATGCATGTGTCTGACAAAAATTCTATAATTAAATTATATATTGTTACAGAACCTATGGCTAACAACGACTGTATATTATATGGAGCGTATGTATTGCATTTAGTTAATTTTATATACAGGGAGTTTGAATGCTGAATAAATTTAGGACATTCAAAGAAGATGTGATCGAGGTCATCTAGCTTGCCGCAATGTTTGCAACTATCATCATCGATGACTTTAATTTTAAATAAATGGATGGGTAGCATGCATGTCCAAAGCGTATTCGATTTATAGTAGTAATATATTTACGAGGAGCTTTGAAATTCTGAAACCAGGTTGTTTGAGGTATAGTTGGTTGTAAAGAGGTATGCCTTTTATGGTTTGTAGAACAGTAATGTTTCCATTGCTCTTTCCGTCTAAGTTGCTGATTTTTTTTTTGAAAATCGTAGTAACATCTGATGTATTAAGCATATATTTCAACGTAGAGCCAGTTGTTACACTCATTTTAGCCAAATGATCTACATATTCATTATGTTTGAGACCAATATGTGCTTTGACCCAAATAAATTTTATGTTGACTCCAGTCGATGATAAATGATACAATCGGTCTTTTATTTTAAATATGTAGGGGTTGCTAAATGTTGAGGGCAATTCAATGTTTTTTATGCTCTGCAAAACTGAAAGGCAATCTGACAGAATTAAGATATGTCTATTGTAGGTGTTTTTAACATACTTTAGAGCTTCAAGTATAGCTATTGATTCCGCTGAAAAGATTGAAAATTCATATGGTAGTTTATACTTGAATTCTACGTTTGTAGCAGGTAAAAAGTATGCGCATCCAGTCCCTTCTGTTGTTTTTGATGCGTCCGTGTATATTACTGTGGCTTCCCTATAATCCTGCAGTAGAGATATTAGAAGATTGCTACTCATAATGGTGTTCTCACTATAAGTGGGTATTATAACCTGAGTTCTGTGGAATAAAAAATAGTAGTCTAAGCTTCTATCAACCGTGTCCAGTTTCTTGAAAAAAATAGGATTATTCTGTAATGCCATGCATAAATACGGGGAAGGTTTTTTCTCCCAATATTTGTTTGTAAGATCTGACTCGTTAAGTTGACAGACGCTTGAAAATAACTGGGAGTTAGTTAATAGAATTTTAAAGGCTTTTTTCATTTAAAAAGTTTCTTCTATTTTCCAGGGGTAGCTCAGCGGCTTCAACATATAAGGGTTGTATAGGAGTTGATCCTATATCAATCTATAGAATAGATCGTATATATGCGCGATAAAACAACAAGGATGTTACTACATCGCAACCCCACCACGTTTTAGTTGTCATTCTGAGGAAATTGCTGCCTTTGTTACATCTATCAAGCATGTACTCTATGTGTTGTCTCCAAGTTAACTTCTTATCCAAAATAAGGCCTAGATATTTGACATGATTTTGATGCTTAAAACATTGATCGTTCAGAATGGTATTTTCATTTGTAGGAATGTTATGTCTTGTAAAGATAGATACTACTGATTTTTCTATAGATAAATTGAGCCCATTCTCTAAGAACCATGAAAAAAGGGATTCACATATTTTGCTAAGGCTTTGTATACAGGTTTCATATTTTTTGTTTTCTGTATAAATGCAGAAATCGTCGGCATACTGTACGATTTTGAATGAACTGTTATTTATTTGGATGTTATGTATGTCAGAACTGTATATATTGAATAAGATTGGAGATAAAACTGAGCCTTGTGGTATACCTTGATAATTATATCGCGGTCCAATTAGCTTGTTATTATGATCTCTTACATAGATGATCCTCTTTGTGTAAAATCCAATTATTGCATCCACGAATGCGGTTGGTATATGAAATAAATTAACCAAGAATAGTCCTGTTAAATATCCAAGAATAGTCCTGTTAAATAGTTGGTTCTGGTTAAGGTATTTTGTACATCTACTACAATGGTTGTTAGAGCATCTAGTGTTCCAAAGCTTCTTTTATAACCAAACTGATTTTCTGGTAGCAAATTATTTTTTTGTAACCACCAATCCAGTTTAAATTTTATGAGTCTCTCTAGAGTTTTAAAAAACACGGGAAAGTAACGATGTTGGTCTGTATGAATTTGCAATATTTGGATCTTTACCAGACTTTAGGATAGGAACCACAATGGCGTTTTTAAATGAATCAATAACGATGTTATTTTGAATGATGTCATTAAATACCTGTAACAGCAGATCTTTAGCGGCTCTTGGTAGGTCGATTAACATAGGGTATTTGATTTGATCAATCCCTGGGGAGGTATTATTGCAATTTTTGAGAGCGAAATCTAATTCAGATTTAGTGAAAGGTTACAACAAAAAGTGATTGGATTGGTGACTTTGTTCGGATTGGTTAGAGAAATATTGAACCCAGGGAGGAGAAACTTTATTAAAGAAGTCATCTAAAACTTCATTGCTGAAAGGTTTTATAGTATTCTGCGGTTTACGATTCATTTTGTTGGCCTGTGACCATATTTGCTTAGAAGAGGTATTTTTGTTTAAATTGGAGCACCATTTGATCCAACTGGATTTAGCTTTTTGCTTCAACTGCTTTTTTGTTCGGGCAGTAACTTCCTGACATTTTAAGTAGTTATCAAAACTCGATGAAAGTTTGTAAGCTTTTAATGCCTTTTTTCTTTCATTAATTATTATATCACATTCAGGGTCCCACCATGGTGGTGGGGGACGATTTTTGAGTTTAAGAATTTTATATTGAGGGATAGATTTTGAAGCAGATTCATTAATACAATTAATAAGAATATTATAAGTTTTGTAAGTGTTTAAAGAGATACTATAGTTGACAAACATTTTTTCTATTAAGGATGTATAAAGTGACCAATTGGCTTTATTGATATTCCATTTGCTTTTTGGATAAATTGTTTCATGTGATGTGTTAGTTGTGAAAAGGTTCATGGTTATAGCAAAATGATTTGACCCTAAGGTATCTGAAGATACGGACCAGGAAACTTTACTGGCTAGATTAGCTGTACAGAGAGAAATGTCAATCATAGATTTCTGAGTACCATATTTGGAAAGATATGTGTGTTCCCCATTATTCAAAATAATAAGATCTAGGTCCTCGACACTGCTGACGATTTGATGACCTGCAGCATCATTGTGCAGTGAGCCCCATAAAGAGTTATGAGCATTCATATCCCCTCCAATTATACAAGGTGATGTAACTTGAGAGAAGATATTTTTCCAATCATCTTTAGAAGTATGGACTTTAGGTGGCCTATACACAGACAAGAAACTTAATTCTAAATTGTTAAATTTAACGGAGATGCCACAAACTAAAATTTTATCATTGAAATTTTTAGTAATATTCACTTGACAGAATGAGATATAAGTTTGAATCAAAATTGCTACTCCGGCATATCCATCGTATCTATCCTGGCGGATTATATTATAGTCTTTAAATATATAATTTTGATTTGGTTTGAACCATCTTTCACTTAACAACGCTATATCAATGTTTTCAGCTGTTAAAAAATGAACTAAACTATTTTTATTGGATGCAACGGACCTTCCGTTCCATAAAATTCTGAGTTGTTTGTCCTTGGAAAACCTTATTTACTGAAGATGTCCTCCAACATCTGATTCTAACGAATAAGTAAAAAGTGGTAAAATAAAATAAGTGAAAACATTTTTTGATTTATGATCTCATTATCTACAGATTTTAAATCCTCAAGTGTGTGAATATTTTTTAAAAAAATAATGACACACTCCGTCACTGCCTGCGCAATATCTTTATTATCACCTTCTGTGGGTTGAAAGGAAATTAGAAGGACTAAAAAGAATCGTCAGAGTCTTCTGAAGTCGAATCGTTCCCAGGTTGGATAACTATTGGTGCTATTGCCGGTAAAACAGGATCTTCGTTTTCTATTTTTACAACATGAGCTTCGCAATTTTTCCACACATCGCTATTAATGCCACTAATTACTTCTCGAATATTCTCAATGGCCACTGCGCTTAATGTTGGTGACTGATTATATTTTCGCAATCGTTTTTTTACGGTACCCCAAACCATTTCAATTGGATTAAAAATGCAATAGTATGGGGGTAATCGCAAAAGAGTATGACCGTGCCTGCTGCAAAGGGTGTCAGTAACGTATTCGTTTTTAAAATTCTGACTTTTGATCATTCTAATTAATTCTTTCTTTACTGGAATCTTTTTAGGAACAGTGATGTTTTTAAGTTGCATAAATTTTAAAATTTCGTCCTTTTTCGTGTTATTAGGTATTTTATTTAATATGCGGGAATGATACGACGCAATATCCATAACAATCACTGAATTCGGCGGAATATTGGGCAAGAGTTGTTCAACAAACCACTTTTCAAATAAATCGGCTGTCATATCTTCGTGATAATCGGCAGAAGACTTTGTTATATTTTTGGCCGACAATAGCAATGCATTAGATACAAAACCATCTTTGCTTCCGGCATGAAGAATAATAACACGTTTTCCTCGTGAACACGGTGTATTTAACGCACACTTGTTTGTGTTGTCAACCCAGTCGTACTTGACATCATGCGTATCGAACCAGGTTTCGTCTAAATAGATTATGTTTCTGTTTGAATTACGATACTGTTTTATTTTACTAAAATACTCTCGTCGAAGTTCAACAATACACCGAGATTCCATTATTACCATTCGATTATTTAATTTCTTATATTTAAATCCACAACTTATCAAAATCTCGCGCAATGTTTCCAAAGATGTATAATTATATTCAGGTAAATCTCTCAATTTTTCACGAATCAGTTCTAAAGTAGGCACTCTATTTTCTTTGTAAAAATTGTAAACTGTTCGCTGAATAACGTCTTTTGCAGCAGTGTCAATCCTGCCCAATTTTTTGTTTGGTCGCTTTCGTTTTAAGGAATGATCTGTAACTGTGCCTAATTTAATAATTGTATATATCGTCTTATACCCGATTTTTGTTAATACATGAATTCTCGAAACAATTGCATTATCAGCCATCCCAATATTTTCTTTTTTCAAACACTCATACATATTTAAAACTATTCTTTGGGATTGTACGTGCAAATCTATATTTTTTAATTCGGGGCTGTCATTAACATAATTGTCATTATTTATTGATAACAGATGTTGATGCATCTTGATCATTCGTATCAAATTGTCTCCAAAATGCCATCCTAGAAAAATATAATATTACTTACCTTATAATAAGCCTCCGCCTCTGATAGCTGGTTGCAAAATGAAATATTTTAGGGTGTCACATAGCGAGACAAACAGGTGTTCATTACGATTTATGGCTTTGCGCTTCGCTGTTGCCATAATGCATGAGTTTAAAATTAGTGAATGTAACTTTAATACCATATTAATATATCTGCAATTTTTCACGTTTCCAGGTAAGGTATAAAATCAATGTAATTTGGAAAAAAAAATAATACAATTCTTGAAACCGTTTTTGAGAACTTGGATTCTTAAAAGTTGTCTGATTTCTTAAAAGTCGATCATTATATATATATATATATATAAGAGTATTACCGCTAAATTCACCAACATGGTAACTTCGATATAGACCGAACGTCCAAATTCTCTCCAGACTACAATGTTGCCGATATTCGAAAATTACTTAGAGTATAAATAATATATACAAAGTTCACGGTTGCTTTAATTCATTAGTGAAGAGTCCATGGAAATATTAGTACCTAGTTAATTAATTTATAGATATATTTTTTGATAATATGTTCGTATTATTTTTTAAGAGTGTCGTTCGTTGACTAGCAATTGAATAATAACGAATAGAGAATAGAGAATATTTTTTAAATATAACCTTAGGAATTTTAGGAAATATGTCTGACAACCTTGATTTGAAAGGCGGTCTCTTTGATACCAGAATGAGGCATGTTTATGTTGGAAAATTATTAGTGGATGTACTCTACTTTTCAGTACTGGTAACGATTAGTTACTTTGTGTGTTAGGACTCGTTACTTTGTAACGGTTACTTCTACATAGTTACTTTTGTTAAAGTATTAGGTAATTAGGTATATATGTTTTAAAAAAATAGAAGTAAGCTCATAACTATAAAATTTAAGATAAAGGCACGATAGCCTGTTTTATGTGTAAGAGTATTATAAACAAAAAGACCAGAAATTTTTAATTATCAAAAAGTATATTCTAAATATAAAAAATAAAATAATTAACAATAGCAATGAAAAAAAAAAAAAAAAATAAAAAATCGGTTGCCTGTAAAGTCGGTTTTACGGGCGAAGATTTTACGTGACAACGTCTTTTTCTCGGTAGAATATTTATTGATATGAATATTATTAAATTGCACAATAGGAACAAGGAATTGAATGAAAATAAGAATTGCACAAATTTTAACTATAGAAATATATTTTGTTTACTAAAACATTGTACATGTAAACTTAAACTTAACTAATTTCTATTTGAGTGATTTTGTTGAGGATAGGACGATGATAGGAGAAATATGAAATGACACAGCTGACGATACTTTAACCACACGTGTGAACTTGTATTATGACGCTTTCTCGGTTTTCCAACGCCAAGAACGCTCGAGAAAGACAGAGACACAAGCACGCACCCATTCAACGCGCCTTATTCTCTAGTGCTGCGCGCGCAGCGGACCGATCATGTTTGAGTGGGAGAGAGACGCAAGGCATTCGGCGGGCCTCTCTCTCGTTCGGTGACTCATCGTAACAGACGTGAGCGGGCTTTACACTATTTCATGAGTGACTCCGAGCCACAACCTAATTTAAGACGTTGTCACGTCAAAAATTTTTAAAATGTACTTCACTTATTATAGGTTTTCATTGCAGTTTAAAAATAAAATAGTTTCAACATTTTTTGATTTCAAGCGGTTCCTTGGTTCCGTAATGACTTGGCCTGCCTTAGAAAAAACACTCTCACATGGAACGGATGTAGCAAGAACTGACAAATATTTCTGTGCTAATACCGCAAGCCATGGATATATCTTTTCTCCTTCCACCAGAGCAGATGATTTTGTTTTCTTTCTAAATTCGCCTCTTCTGAAAACATTTTTAGTTCAGCAATAGCCACTGCCGTTGGGCTTGTTACAGTGTTTGAAGATTTGATTAAGTTGTCAAAATCTTGCCAAATAATGTCGTCAATTTCTGTACTTGACTTCTCCGTCAACGGTAACTGATATGTATCATTGGAAGGCTCTGGGGCCGTATCTATCGTCTTGTTCACTTTTTTTAATTAGCCCAACTAATTCTTCTTGAAGTCTCTCTTTAACCTTTTTTAAACAATCATGGTTATTGAATCCCTTAGTTTTAAATCTTGGATCCAGAAAAGAGGATTTTCCCATTATTATATTATTTTCAGGGTTCCCAAAACGTGTAGTTATTGAGGCTAACAATGAATCTATTAACTCTCTTCCTAATTGACTTTTAATTTGAACTCTTATTCGCTCTAAAGATGATATTACCCCCTTAATAATAAGAATTACTTTGGACAGAGTTATTTGTTTTTCGGAACTCATTTCTACAGTAACAACCTCAAATGGTTTTAATATTTTACAGAATTTCTGTAATAGTAACCATTCTTTTTCCGTCGGTAAACTTACTGGATTATGCAAAACAGCAACTGTGGCAGCTAATGGGTTACATAATTTAATTACCCTGTCTAACATATAATATGTTGAATTACACCTTGTTTGTACATCATTAATTAGTTTTAAAGGAGTAGCAGTGGGATTCATTTGAGACTGAGTTTCAAAAAATTTAGCGGTGGCTTGAGAACTCCTATGAAAATGTTCGACTATTTTAACTTTTTTTGCAGCTCCTCTATGTGCACCAATCCATTCCTAACGATCAGATTGATAGAGTGTGCAAAACAAGGAATATGCACCCAACCAGTTATTTTTACTGCCGCATTGTCGGTAGTTATAGCTTATACTTTGTCAGAAATACTCCATTCATCTGCAACTCGCCGTAATTCACGAGCTATATTTTCAGCAGTATGCCTCCCATCATATTTAAAACATGACAGTAAACACCCATAGTACTGCCAATCAGTTGTTATAAAATATGCTGTAACTGCTACATATCCTTCTGTATTAATAGAAGTCCAACTGTCGGTACTTAATGTGATATATTCAGCAGTTTTTAGGAGAGCTTTAACTTCGAGAACTTTTCTTTCATATTTAGCTGGCATTAAAGATTTGCTAAATGTTGTATCTGTGTGGTAAAACATAAGACGGTTCAAGTTCATTTAAAAGCTTACGAAAACCCCGATCCTCGACAACTGAAAAAGGTTGGAGATCGTTTACGATCATATTTAATATTAAATCACTAATTTTTGTTGACGTGATAATGAAATTGGTCGTGATACATATCATTCATTGCAGACTTGACTGTTTTTGTTTTTTAAAAATCGAATTTTTTTACTTACAGGTGTTGTATGCTTCTCCTCTTCAGTGTACATCGTCGGTGTTACTATATTTTGTTCCAACCTTGAAGTTGCAATTGATATAGATGGACCTAAATAAAAAATATACGTATGTATTAAAATAAATTGTGCACCTAAAATAAACATTACCTGCTTGCATTACTTCTATGTTCAAAGGATTAGTGCTTTCAGGATGACTGCTTCTTTTTTCGAGAAATTTGATACATTTCCGCCTTTATAAGAATACATACCGTTGCAAAAATTGCATTTCGCCTTTATCATTAGAAGTGATAGCAAAGTGTATCCAGATAGCGCTTCTTTTTTGACTTAAAATAAATCCATAATTAGACAATTATTGTGCTAACTACTATAAAATAACTTTCACAAAATTAACGGACCAGTATCTAAACAAAATTGCACCGAATGAACATCAACGAACTTATCTGTGGATTGTCGAAGCGGGGGAAGTGCACTGTGCACTATGGGCGTGGTACGAGGTAGTAAAGTTATTTTAGTTACTTTGGTTACAGTTTCCGTTCCGCTGACCGTTCAGTTACACACTGGCTCAGGATATACTACAGAACAATGTAACGAAATCATGAAGTAACTAGTAACGAGTCTTTTTTCAATTTAATCATCGTTACTTAGATATTCTAAAAGTAACTGTTAACGATTACTTACTTTTTTCGCATTACTAGCCATAAGACTCACTATAGGGTGAATCTAAATAATGCTTTGTTTTTTTTTTTTGACGTTGGTTTTATACAATTTTTAAACTTCCTGTAAAATTACAGCACATCTCTATTAGGCGTTGTGAAGCGCGCAGAGTTGGGAGCGAGTTTAGTTACTAATGAATAGAGTATATCAAGTTTTGTTTAAGGTTGTAGAAAAAGTAGTTGGATAATAATGGAACATTATCTCGACCCTGAAGAATAAATAATGTGTCCTTATGACAGTGCTGATCTAATACGAAGAAAACTATTTAATTCGCATCTGGTAAAGTGCCAGAAGACGAATCTAGACATCAAATTGGTTTGATGTGACTTTATGATACCATATGATAGAAGAACCATACCTACAACATCATCATGAAAATTGCCTTGATCGAAAGAAAATTGAAACAGCCTTTTACATAAATGCTGGTATGGCTCATTTCATGTAACTTCTAAGTAACCGATGTAGAGCCATACGGTGCCATGTTACCAATTCCAACGGTAACTTAGACATCTTAATTTTTAATAGTATATAATGTAACATAATTGTAAATTTATATCATTTAAAGGGTTTTTACCCATATATTTTAGTGACTCACAGCATGTGCACTTTGTTACACTGATGATGGAATTTACATTCCGAAAACTTTCTGTATTTATGTTATAGCCCGTTTGGGTTTTTTATTTATACCTTTTACTAAAAATTTTGAAATAAAAATTTTTTTGTGATACATGGTATATAGCCAGCTCCAGTGGGCGTGAAAAAGAATTCATTGAAAGAATAATAAATACTCAAGAAGCTGATGATCACATTCAAGTAATAGACAATACTGGCTAGGGAATCATACGAGGACTTCTTTATAAAAAACAATATTGTAGTTAAATATGAAGACGGCAAGGAAGTGTTAGTCATTCCGGAAAGAATGCAAACAGAAGTTATTGGAAACTTACACGAGGTAGGACATTTTGCTGTTACAAATTTTTTTGTTGCTTTTCAAATTTTTTTGTCGCATATATTTTTATTTTATCAGATGAATTACCAGCTTTTTGTTTTCCTTTAAGAATTTTGTTAATATTTTTTATCCAAACAAAGAAATGAAATTTGGAAACATAATTTAGAAATAGATCTCGTAAATTATGATCCTCACAAAGAAAAATATTTCCTTTAAATTCATTTTTTAGCATTAATTTCATTACAGAGGTAATGCTTGAAAAGTGACAAATCTGAGGGAACATATTGCTTAACAGGTTAATTTGTGTCCGGTGCCGACTAATTTTTTTTAAAGATATGTATGTATTTTGTATACATAAATATATAAATATAAATAAAGTTATATGAGGCGCTCCGTGGACAAACGGCGAATACGCCAAATGGACATTTTGAGAAAAACGCGATTAAAGTTGAAAAAGTGTTTTTAATTCAATAAGGGCGAATATACACGTCATCAAAATTTTGTAATGCGGTTAGGTAAAAACTATTTTTTTTATAAAAAGTTTTGCTTGTTAAGCAAATAAGATCACCCCATCTAAACCAAAATTATAATTCAGGATATTGAAAAAAGTTTTATTCAAAGGATATGATATGAAAAACATTTTTTAATTAAAAATTGTTCTGTTTAAGCTAAATCAAAAACTAAAAAAACACCAAACAATAAATTATTAATTCAAGCAAAAATCCATAACATCATCCTGACTTTCTCCAGTTAGCGTTGCCAAATTGGTTTGTGATTCTTGGAGAGAGATCAGCTCATCAAAGAAACTCCTATGATGAAGCAGTATGTATGGAAGAAGTGACTTGATGTCTTTTATTTTTTCCTCTGAAAGTTTTATAGGCTGTTGGTATTTAGGAGACAAAACTGCGGCAGATAAATCAAACAAATGGCGTTGATATTCTCCTACTTTTCCTTTCTGCAAAACAACTTGTTCGGACAAAACATTTTGGTACGTTGGTTGTATGGAAAACCCTTGTTTGAACAACTTGGAGTAAAGAAATACTTTACCATCTTTAAAACTAGCAGTTGATTTTCTTTTTGTACTTAACTTCTGAAGAGCAGTGAAATCAAAAAACATTGATGATGTCATTTTTACTACTTTGAATGGTCTAACCTTCCTTGATGAACGAATTAAGTCAATATAGTGGTCTTAGGAATAAACATCAATATTTCGAAGCCTTAACTCAATGTGACCAAAATCCCTGTCACAAGGTAAATATGAATGTCCAGGAAACATAAAGTAATGTTCTATGAAATCAAATTTTAATTCATGAATTTTTTTCAAACAAGCTAAAACAATGTTCATATTTTTGTTCTGGCCGCCACAATTGTCACTAAATAGCACAACTTTTTTGACTTGATGATCCATAGAATCAAAGTAATGGGACAAGCAGCTTGCTATTTCACATGAACCACGACCTCCAGTACTTTCATTCCACATGTACATAACACATTTTCCAGATTTAACATCATGGACTGCAAAATTGTAGGTCCAAAGCTTCCTTTTGTAATACTGTACAGATGTCGTCAGTTTAGGGGTAGAGAGAGTTTGCTGCAGATCTATACAAATTGCTGAAACTGAGTCTTCATTATTACTTTTATAACTTTTAAGTATTTTTTGAACTGCTTTGGCTCGTCTTAAATGAAGTTCCTTGGCAACTTCAAATTGGTTACGTTGTAAATCATCACAATTTGAAAGTTCCATATCTGTTTTGTCACAAAAATTACAAGTATCCGACTTAGGAGGGTTGAAACCAATATTGAATTTTTTATTAAATGTGTCACGATAGAACCGTGAGCTGACAGGTTCAATTAAAGGGTGATTTTCTGTCATCCACTCACAGTACAGGTCATACAACTTGTTTATGTTTAAGTCTGTGGAAAGGTACTTTCGGTAAGGGCTTTTTGCTCTGCTGTAATGGCTTGAACATTTGAGTAAACTATTTACATGTAACATTACAGTTTCTTTCATTTCTACACTTACTTTGTTAACTGGATTTTTATTTCCTCTTCTGTCCAATTCTACAGTGCCACTTGTGGATACTTTATTCAAAACAGTTCGAACCCTCTTTTCAGTGACACCATGAATCGCATAGAATGCTTTTCTGCAGACTTTAAATTCATTGCTTTCAAAAAGTACACTGTACTCAATACTACGTAACTTTCGACTAGGTCGATTTTTAATGCGACAACGGTTGACAGAAACAGATTTCACTCTTTTAGATAAGTAAGTGTTTTGTAGGTTATACTCAGATAATTCCCAAAAGTTTTTAAAAATTATACGAATTTTCTCCAAACCTACTTTCTCAAAACATCCACAGGAACAGGGACTTCCCACAGTCCGCTTAGGCACAAGTTTTCTGTTTTTAATGGTGCTGTATTCTTCACCTGAGTTTCTTTTAACTTTATTCACATTCTTTTGCCACGTGTCTTCAGTTTTCGACCTTTTTCTAGTGTAGCCTTTGTTTTGGTCTTCTGTAAACTCGCTTTCTGACATTGTAGCAGTAAAATTTTAACTTTATTAGTAAAGTAACTCAAACTATTCAAACTAATCAAAATAAAAACTACTTGTTTTGACAAGCAAAACAACACTGTAGCTTAAAACGGTAAAAATAAGACGGAAATCACGGAAATTATATTCAGAAATTTGGCAAGACAGAAGTGGGAGGGCTAGCTGTGTACCGACGTAGCGGTGGCGTATTCGCCGTTGTTCCACGGAACATTTACCATACTTTTTAAGATCCATACAGTTTGCTTCCGTTAAGTCAACCTATTATAGTTCTGAATAGAAAGGACGAATAAACCATGTTATGGTGGTACATTGTTCGAATAATGATCAGGCTATCCATTGCATTAAAAAAAAAAACAGTAACTGGCGTATTCGCCCTTTTTCCTCGGAGCGCCTCATATGAAGGTTTGGTGATAAGAATTACACAAAAAAAAACTAAAACACCTATAGGTGTAATTGGCATCGGATACGGAAATCAGTTGCTCGGTGCCAGAATGCACCTATAAGGTGTGTTACAATATTCTATTGTCGTGGTAAAATACAGACATTTATTTATTTGCAAAAGTCATAAGTGGTTAAAATAAAAACTAACAAAATTGTTTTCAAAAAAGTTATGAAAAGGTAAAACAATAAAAAATGAACAGTAAAATCACCAGTTTTTGTGAAACTCATCAAAACATACTACACATAGACCAGGATATTCCGGGCATGCTTTACATTCAAAACTAGTCATCTTTCTCCTCTTGCTCCTTCTACATAATCTGCATTCTTTTCGAGCAATTCTGGTAAATTCTTTGGCTCCTTACATTTGTTGTATCGTTTTCTCTATTTTACTAATTTTATAGATCTTTTGTAAAGATACTGATTTTTATTTACTGCCACATGTATCCAACAAGCTTTTTATAATCTCTAAACGAAAATCATACAATGACAACCTTTCTCTTCCAGAGTACTTGTTATAGAGATGATGAGCATTTAGTAAACTCATTTGCAGTATATGAAAAAATATTTTTTTTATACCATCTGATGGTTTTTAGATTGCAGGGATAGTAAGCCAACATTTGATCCTGCCTGTCAATTCCACTCATAAAGGTATTGTACGCAATAATACTTTTAGGCTTGTTACTTACTGCTCCTCTTTTATTTTTTAATTCTCCCATTATATTTCCAAACTCTGTGGTAATGTAGGTAACGTCTCTCTTATCTCGCCATTTTCCACAGTGTACTACATCTTTGAACATCGATTTATTTTCACCCTTTTTCAGCTTGGCGGTTACTACTTCTTTAGGATTATTTTGTCTGTCTATTCTCAAGGTTCCAGTACAATACGTTTAATATCTAATAGTTTTCTCGCCAACTGTACACTATTATAAAAATTGTCTAAGTAAACAGCATGCCCATTGCCTAATTTCTCCTCCAACAAAAATAAGACCATCTTCTCTGTATGTCCTGATCCGCCATAAATATCGGAGGCACCTTCATAAATGCATGTACAATTTAATGCCATATTTATAACGTTTATTCTTTATGTACTGTTTAAATTGTAATCTGCCTCGCCGCAAAACCATAGCTTCGTCTAAAGAAAGTTCCCTGTTTGGATAGTACACTTCACACATTTTTTTTATTGAAGTAGTCGACCACTGGTCTTATTTTATGAAGACGATCGTTTGTATTTCGATTAGGGGAAGTACAATGAAGACATCTCAAGATGATGAGAAATCAATTTTTTGACATGTATCTTCTAAACAATGGTAAGTTAAATAAGGGGTCAGTTTTCCAATAATCGCTTAGTCGCGAAAGTGATATTGTACCAGTATGGAGAAATAAACCTAAAAATACTTTAAATTCATCTAAACTCAGGGTTTTCCACTCTGTAATGCGAGATTTCACACGTGTGCCTGGACAAACTAAAACTTCCACAGCATAATTATTACTTTAATCTATAATAGTTTGCAAGAAATCATTTGTAATCAGCATATTGAAGAAATCTATTGGTTTGCCTTCCCTTGGTACTGGTACTAGTAATTCTTGACGTTTAGCGAACTCAATATTTTCTATGATACCTTCAATACACCATTTTCTTTCTGTCTCTTGTAGATTATTATCTGGTAACGATGTTTGGCTTCTCCCTTGCATCTCAGACAGTATTGCCTCTATTGTTTCTTTTTCGTCATCTGAACTGGAGCCTAATGTATCTTCAATTAAATAGTCCTCATCACTACTACAGTTGTTAGTCAAATGTTGATAAAGTTCTTCTTTAGACATAATTCTTCTTCTTTTTTCTGCTACACTTTTCCCATAAGTAGGCCGTTTTTGTAAGCCAGAAGTCCCAGCTTGATCGTCCATATTGATGTAAAAAAAATTAACACCAACTTTTTACAACAAGTTCAAAAAAACAACATTAAAATGTTTGTAAAGAAGCTTATATAAATAATGCAGTAGTATAGACACTTGATAATAACTGATGACAGTTACAACCACGGCACACCTCTACTTATAAAAAAAATTTGACAACCAACACGAGAAACTGATATAAACTGAGCAACAAAAATACACATCTACACACGCTGCCAGCTTTGCAACAACTGATAAAAATGATCGATACATAATACACGTATAGGTGCGTTCGACATCGCAGCATGACACCAGAACACACCTATAGGTGTGTTCGGCAGTCAAACTGTTAACACCTTAAGCGCCATTTGTATCCTATTAGATACAAATGACATTGATCATTTTTGGCCACCTGCATCCAAAAAAGGTTGTTTGCAATGGAACTAGGGAAGTTAACATACGTTTTAAATTGTCCAATGTAAGAATGGCTAGACAAAAAATTATTCACAATTAATGATTTAAATGAGTTTACAAAGGAAGCTGCATTGGGATTTATAACTCGAAGACCATGACTTCTAATGGATCCAAAATTTGAAGTTGATCCCAAAGGTACAAAAATCCTTTTAGTGTGTGTACCCAATTTTTTAAAGTAGGAGGAACAATTTTACCTTTCGTGGTAGTAAAAAACTCCATAGTTGGAAGAACTTTTATGGCTTCAACCCAAAATTTTCGATGGGCTGATTTTGACGAAACAGCACATTTTAAATTTTCTGGATGTTTAAAACCCGTCCCACTTACACTGTCAAAAACTTTATCCATAAATAATAAAAATTCAGCAGTGCTTTCTGCCTCTCTTGGCATGTCCTGGTCATTATTTTTATTACCTATGGCCATTCTCTTCATTACAGCTGCTACATTGTTACTGAAAACTTGGGCAGCTACTGACACCTTCATTTTTTTTTGTATTCTGTATGTGGTGCCGTTAATTTTTTACACAGCTTGTAATCGTCATCTTTAGAGTTTTCAATTTCAAATAATTTTGTGAGATGTTTCCATTTTGCTGTTTCAGCACCAACTTTTCGCCACTTAAACCTTAAGAAATATTTAAAAAAATTATTTCTCACGCCTTTTAGTAAATGGGGAGGATCATAAAGAGGGACCACCTCTTTACCTCCAATAGTGATGCCAAATAATCGATTTTCTTCCCCCTTTCGGATAAAATACTCGTTAGTTTGGGCATACAACTTATTAATGGCTGCAACATTAGCAGCACCTTGGTCACAAATTATAGATTTTACAATTCAATCAGCATTCTGACATGAAATGACGACCTCTTTGATTGTTTTCACAAGCATATCAGTTTTCATCGCTCCTTCATTAAAATAATATGCTAATGGTTGTTTCCACTTCCTGCAAATTCCTCGTGCCATAAAAACCATTACTTTATCAGCAATAACTGACTGCCTTCCTTCTTCACCACCATTGTCTTGAAAGCCATCCACAACATCTGTTTTTTTTTGTTGTATTGGAGAGTTGGATCCATAGATTAGCTATATATACAGGATACTACAGGATTTAGTATAGTAGGAGGTGACAGAAATGAACCAGAATATTTTATAACAAATGCTAGAGCATATTCTAACCTATAACCTAACCCTCTTATCTATGGAAACATACTAAAATTATAAAATTCTAACGACTTTGCCTAGGGCTGATGTTGCCGAGAGGCGTCGATGGGGTTGGAATGGCCCACATCTGGCTCTGCGGTCTTCCTACGATCCTGGGAGTTGGATCTGGAGGTGGTACGGGTGTCTACCATCTTTATTCGAACGATTCGTATTGGTGTGGGACGTATCGTAAGAGATACACAGGTTTTTGTATGTTTCGACCGGAAACTATCACAAAACGGCTGTGTCTACAGGCCTTTAGCTCCTTTTACCACCTAAAGCTCTTACAGTGCACAAATAGATATATATATATATATATATATATATATATATATATATATATATATATATATATAGCAAAAGAAGCAAGTATTGATAATATACAAGGGTGCAAACGTATCTGTGCTTAATCTGCGTAGCGGAAGTTCCACGTTATACGTTTTCTGCACTACAAAACACAATAAAAGTCTGATAACTGAGTTTCCTTAACTTACGGAAGGAATACTCAGAAAAAAACTTGTGACTCCTTGACCTACGGAAGGAGGCGACAAGTGCAGAAAAGAATATAAATATTTCGTAACGTATGATCTCCGATCATATCGTATCGAATATATTTAAACAATAAAATGCGATAATAAAATGTAGCAAACAATAAATGCAAGTATTTCAAGCGTGTGATCTATTAGAGAAATGTCGCAACGAAAATACTCAATAAATAGCAATAATAAAATAGCCAAAAAAATCAAAGAAATGAGAATATACCTGGGCGTTTATCGTAAATAAAAGTGTTGGCAAAATAAAGGAGGGAAACTTATCAGTAGTTACGAGTTTGGAGTCGAAACTTAATGCAAGCAGTGCAGTTACGAGGTTGACATGATAGATTTTATACCATTAAAGGCTAATAATAGCAATTACAAGGTATTTCTAGGCACGCAGATTATCGTTTACAACAATATTATTAATTCAACGACAAAAATGAAAAAAGTGTACATACGAGGTTGACGCAGAAACGGGACGAAATAGTATATTATAGTCTACACAATATAGAATAATTAGTCTGATGAGTAGTAAAGGTAATATTAGAAATCACAAAGCAATGTAGGTTATTTGAGTTAAAGTAAATATTGCCGTGGGAGCCGCCATAAGACTCACTATAGGGTGAATCTAAATAATGCTTTGGTTTTTTTTACGTTGGTTTTATACAATTTTTAAACTTCGTGTAAAATCACAGCACATCTCTATTGGGCGTTGTAAAGCGCGCAGAGTTGGGAGCGAGTTTAGTTACTAGTGAATAGAGTATATAGTACATATCAAAGTTATATACTACATATCAAGTTTTGTTTAAGGTTGTAGAAAAAGTAGTTGGATAATAATGGAACATTATCTCGACCCTGAAGAATAAATAATGTGTCCTTATGACAGTGCTCATCTAATACGAAGAAAACTATTTAATTCGCATCTGGTAAAGTGCGAGAAGACGAATCTAGACATCAAATTGGTTTGATGTGACTTTATGATAGCATATGATAGAAGAACTATGCCTACAACATCATCATGAAAATTGCCTTGATCGAAAGAAAATTGAAACAGCCTTTTACATAAATGCTGGTATGAGATCTTAAATTCGGAGTCCCAAGATTTAATTTTAATAATGGACTTAGTCAAGAGAAATAATTAAAATCGTAAAATTTGTTTTAAGCAGTTTTTACTGTCAGACCACATGTTTAACGATATGGCCAAAAAATTTTTCCCTATGATTAACAACAGAAAGCACTTAGAGAAAAATAAGTTGGAAGTGCTATGGGAAATTTAGAGGTAATAATTCCGAATGTTAGATTGGTGATTTAATTACACATTGGAGATTGCACACTGGAAAAAACATTGAAAGTGTAAAAGTTTGTTTGAAAGTGTAACAGTTTACTTAAAAAAATCTTTGGCTAGCCATTCGAAAATTCACACTGAAGAAAAACCTTAAAAATGTGAAATTTATTTAAAATATTTCATTAATTCATTAATATGTGTTTACACTTCACAAATTTTTCAATTACGTGAGAATGTCAGTGGCATCATTTAATGATTTATTGAGCTTATGTCGGGATGATCTGACTAAACAAGATACTGTGTTAAGAAAATCCGTGAGTCCAGAAGAAAAACTCTTTGTAACATTGAGGTTAGTAAACATTTATTTCTAGTATTGTTACATTTAAACTATTACACATTAAATAAAATAAGTAGAAAATTTAAATTGGTAAATATTTACATTAAACGGATTTGCCAAAAATCGCGGTTTTTTTTTGACTTAGCCTAAAAATGCGAAAAAATGCCAAATTTCAATAATTGCAATGCAGAAAGTTAATAAAAGTATGAAAAAAAATTAAAAGTGGAATAAAAGGCGGTAGATCATTAAAAATGGACAGTACTAACAACTAATAAAATAGTAAATTATAATAATATGACATGTAATAAAACAATTGTAATTATCAACAGGATTTTGATGTTAAATCAGGTAAAAATGCATATTATTATTGTTAAATAGTCCAAATTCATTTAAGTTGCACATCAAAATTACCGTTATACGCACTAGTTGAGTTTTTGTAGACCTGCACATTGTTGCCATATTTAAAATTTATTTTTACGGAACAAACAAAGATATATATTGTTAAATCAAAAGAAGTCAAATATATATGTATTATTATGATTGTTTTATTTTGACTTTAATCTTAGTTTATTGAGCCAATCAAAAAAAATTATAACTTATTTGTTATCAAAAGTAAAATAATCCTTATATTACCTGTGTTCGATGGATTCAAAAGATTTTCTAGTTGTCTTTTGTCGGGGTAGAGAAGAAAGGATAAGAATACAAATATATTATATTACAAATATTTACGTTTCTTTATTTTATATGAACGAATAAAACAATTATTAAATTCTGTCGTTATCTTATCAATCAGCATACAAGAAAATAAATCAAATTATTATGATAATAAGATTATAAAGCTACATACATTTATATTACGTGAAAAACCAATTTTACTTAAAGTTTTCTTTACTTGAAACAAGAAACCACAAAACTTTAAACTTTTGATTAGCCTAACAAAACCTCAGTTCTTAAATTTGAATGCTAATGACCATGATGTCGAAACGATCCTTCACAGATATAAAATTCAATTGTACAAACACTTACAGCTTATTTTCTTCTTGAGTTGTATGTTGGAAAATACCCAGAAAAGTCCAGTCTCCTCAACGATGTGATCTCTCCTCTTTGGCACCTCGGCTCTTTCTTAACGTCTCTGCAAACCTCCTGCAGACTACACAAAAAACACCTGATTCACTTCTCCAAAGTCAGCTATTTATTTATGACACCAGGACCTCCTTTTGTCAACTTGATGCCGTAAGAATACTTTCACATATACTTTATAAAATGCCCACGGTAGATACAAAGACCTCTTTTAATCTACTTGTTATCTCCTTCTTCAAATTATTCACTTCTTTTCGTTACGCCGGTATCCAAACTCACGAACCACACCCTGTCTTGAGACAAACGACTGTTTCCTTTCGATGACCAAAATATGACTAACTTCTCCTGTCTCATGATCGACTCACAAAAAAAAATTCCCATTTAAAGACGACCGTCCAATCAATAGCTCAAATTGTGTTTACCATGATTTTGGAAAAGCCTAATTTCGGTTTCAGAGAAAAACTAAATAGCTTACTTTAAAATTGGTTTTTTTAATACATCATTTATACATATTTCAAAAGATTAAAATATGGTCATTTAATACTCGACTATACAAACAATGAAAAGATTAACTTACAGGTAAAATGTCTTCTAATTCTAAACAAAGGATTTTTGATAATTTTGTTTGAAACGGAAAAAGGTCGTTTGCCAAACAAATTTCTATTCTTATCTACACTAAATCTTATCTTAAATTACTATATACAATTTGTTTATATTGATATCTTAAAATTTTATTTCGATGGATTTTTTTATTTATTTTTCTTTGGTTGGGAAAGAAGAAACATAACAGTATATTAACCTACCTTAGTATGCCGGTGGATATAATTCTGCCGCAGCTTTAAAAAAATGGTACAGCCTCTCCATGCGGTCAGGATATCTCCTCTTGAAGTAAAATTCGGCGAGATATCCAATAAAATGTTCCTGCCTGACGCCATATTTGGGAATACTACTGCGAACTTCCCGCCACAACCTCTCAATGTTATTGGTGTGTGTGCCAGTATCAGGGTCGACAAAATGCTTGGAATGATTCACAGTTTGATGTTTAAATCCTTCATGGGCCAAACAATTATATGATTTCCAACAATCGCTATAAATGGTTGTCCCAGGAAGAATCCATTCGCGAATTATTCCGAGCAAAGTATCGGGATCCTTCCTATCAACAGGAATAACGAAAAAGTTCCCAGTGTTTCGCTCGTATCCTCCAAATATCCATTGGCCAGTGTACAGACGTCCTCTATTGTACTTCCTCCTTCCAAATTTTGCCTCGTCAATCTCTACAACAGTATTATTTCCGCCCAGCTTTGCAGAGTTGTTTTTAGCGAAACTAATAAACACTTCTCTACAATAACTGTACCAATTTACCATTGTAGAAGAAGATATCCCTAATTCACTCTCCACAAGAGATTGCCGTGGAGGCTTAAGATGCAATAAAGCCGACACCAGAAGAAAAATTTTGTCCAACGGCAATCTAGCATGTTCAAAAAACGTACCTTTTCTTGCCGAGATACAAAATCCACACTTTTTAGGAGCTTTTTTCTTCATTATGACTTTTTTATTGCATCTAAAAGTCATTTTGCTGTCCATTTTTAAGGTATTTCCGCACCGACACACTATCACCTCCTTCAAAACACCGTGTTTGAAGTAAAAATCCATAAGTCTGCCTTCATTTTTAGCCACAAAACCACTTTCAAAGATTCCCACGCTTTCACGTTTTCGCAACGACAATTTTTAAAGAAATGCTACTTTTGCGCATCCCTTAGTTAAGGGTGGAAACATGATTGTCAAGTTTCGATGTTCGCAGAAATATTTCCATACCATATAATTTGTTTAGACATATATTTACGTACAAATCTATAAACATGTTAAAAACAAAACATTTACATTAATTTCAGTTCAAAATCCAACCATAAATCAATTTTCGCTAATATATTTGATACATATTAATAAAAAAAATATTGGTATTTCCTTATTTATGATTGTTTGATGATTTACATGGCAACAGCGCGAAGAGCAAATTGAAGTTAGCTACACAATAATAATTATATTGTAATTTTCTGAAATTGTCCAATATAAATTATGCCAACCAAATCACTTAATAACTTTAAAAAACAACAAACCTAACCCAACCTAACCACTTAATAAACAATATTTATATTTAATTAACAAATTCCGTATTTTCCAACAATGTAAGACTTTTACAACTAAGGCATGCCAGCTAAGGCTAAGCACATTGAATGAAAAAAAAAAGAAAGAAATCAGACAAAAATAAGCAATATGTTTCATTAATTATATATTAGAAATAAATATTAAGTAAATACAACAAATAATCATAACTGAAATAACAAATTCTCTATTTCCATAAAAAATAATTATATTTTTTAAATGAGGCAACATTGTGCAATGAAATGCGCGTAATCTACGTGCGCATTCTGTCATGGAGGCCATATTTTGAAATTTACGTGAAAATATTACATTTTTAAATGAGACAAACAGAAAAATTAAAGCCGTGCCCCACAATTTGTGAATTTTAAGTTGCTAAGGAAGTAACACAGAATCCATATATACAATTTATACATCTGAATAGCTGTGAGTTAAACTGAAATAAATACCTTTAAATTATTTATGTCATATATATCAAGAATTGATGATTCTTCGGAAAAATTGGATACGGATGCGGGTGACTGGTAGGAAGACCAGACAGATCCTCCAGGCCGAGAAGATTATCCAAAGTGATGAGTAGAATTATGCACTTGTTGTGATTGGGACCATGAACTTTGCTGATATGGGTGTCCATAAGTCCCCTGGTGCCCATAACTGCCCGGAGACTCAATATTACGGGTGGCATTGTCAAGCAAGGTCATCATTTGAATCCTCGTAACCATTTTTTTTTCTTGAGTTACTTTTAATAGGCTACCTAACAAAGATAGCAAAAATAGTCTATCTTCGTCCTCACTATTGGCCTTATGTTTTTCTCTCATTTGAATACTTCTGTTAAGTGTTTCAAGGAATTTATTCTTCTCAGGTTCTGTAGTGGTATCTTTTGTTTTTTTTTCCTTTTGGGACATCGTACCACCCCCCTGTCTGTTTCAATATTCTCCAAATATTCGTCACCAGCAACGTGCTCTGGTTCCTTAATAGCTACCACAGGTTTTAAAAATTGCAGTTGCTGTAAGAATACATATTGACTTTTTCGTGATCCACCACCGGATCCAGACTTTAAATTTTTTTGTCGACTAACTTCCCTTGTATAACACCCTCGTATACTTTTCCACTTTTTCTGTAAAGCAACACCTGAAACAAATAAAAATTTATATACAGTGATGAGTGCCTTAAGAACCGGCAAAATAACGCAAAAGATAGAAAATATAATACGTTGTGAAATAAAAAGAGATGAAAATAGTAGAGGTGGGAAATAATCGGTAGAAACCTATAATTAGCATTATAAATCGATAGTCTCACACCTTTAGACGTTAGCTTCGAGCTAAATCACCTCGGTCATAATTATTATGTGTGACGTATTTCCATTTTTTAATTTCACATAAAGTAAAAACTGATTGACCACAATAAAGCAAAAATGTGAATAAAATAATTTAATTAATAGTAATTATTTAATCTAAAGTTTTAAATTATTAATCAAGAATAATTAGAATAATTTCTACTGTGACGATTTAATACACTCTTGTCACGGAGTAACCTGTATCCTTCGTGGATTAGTGGTAAGAACTCGACACAGACGTCGCAGACGTTTAGAGTTCAAAACCCACATGTGGTTTTTTTTTTTTTTAATAATTTGAAATTATGCAGAGATCGTTTTGCTTAAGTAAAAATTCTACAAAATTAAAAAAAAAATTGTAAATAAACGTATTTACAATATGTTCAAATAAGTCTTCATTAGCAGCAGAACAATAACCCAAACTGTCACTAAAGAAATATAAAAGTTTGATAGATCAGAGTTCAAGTCACGATGTTCTCATGCAGGCGCTCAGGGTTCAAATCCCACAAGAAGGTTTTACTTTTTTAAAAATTTGAAATTATGCAGATATTATATCGTTTTGCTTTAAATCACTAGACATTTATTTCAGTTTTTATTAGAAGTGTTTATAGTAAAACATGAAAATCTTATTAAAAAAAACAATGTCGTACTATCGAAAATAAAGTAATAATTCTTCAAACATAAAAGAACGTTCTAAATAAATGTACTTCCAAAAATAGTTAAATAGGTAGAAATTCTATAAAAATAAAAAAAATTATTCTAGTGAAATGTATTTACAATAAATGTTCGAATAAGCCTCCATTAGCAGCAGAACAATAACCCAATCTATTATAAAAGTTTCGTCTAACATTAGTTAATGTTTCTGGACTAATACCTCTCATTGAATCAGAGATCTTTTCTCTTAATTCTTGGAGAGAATTAGGCCTATCGTCTTCAATTCCATATAGCTTGGACTTGATATATCCCCACATAAAAAAATCACAAGGTGCAAGATCAGGTGATCTTGCAGGCCAAAAAATATCTCCGTGGCCACTAATCAATCGATTAGGAAAAGTCGCACTGAGATATTCACTGACGATGCGAGAATTATGTGCGGGACAACCATCGTGTTGAAACCATATGGAATTGAAAGGTATTGGTAAATTACGAAGGGCTGGGACAATTTGATTTTGCAGAAGTTCCAAGTATTTCCGCCCAGTCAACATACCGTCTATAAAAAATGGACCAATGACATGATTCCCTATTATGCCTCCCCAAACATTTACTTTTCGAGGACGCTGGGTACGAGCGACATAAATCTGACGAGGATTTCCTCGAGACCAATACCGAGCATTCATTGAATTGTGACGGCCCTGCAATGAAAACGTACATTCATCGGTGAACAAAACGTTCTCTAAAAAATGTTCATCTTGATGTGACATTTCCATTGCAGTTTGACAAAATTCTAAACGTCTATATTGATCCCCAGGGAATTGTTCGTTGGATTTATGAAGTTTATAGGGACGGTATCCATGTCTTTTCAAAATTTTACCTACTCTAAATCTTGAAATTCCATATTGTTCTCCGAGACGAGATGTTGATTGGGTAGGATTTTGCTCAATACTTGCACAAATTAAAGTGTCCCTTAGTTCCAAATCTGGATTTACCTCCCTTCGTCTACGAACTCCTCTTGGAGTGAACACAGATCCATAAGTAAAAAAATTACGTATAATAGACTGAATTGTTGATCGTGCTGGAGCCGGCCTATTTGGAAACATATTTACAAATTGTTGTCTAATCATGTCTGATAATCCATTCACATGCCAGACAACAATTTGCACTTTTTCCTCGACCATTAAAACCATTTTCACGAATTGTTTTTTTAATAAAAAGTTTCTGTTTACCGTGCAAAAACACTTCTCGGTATGATATTATTTTTGATGGCTTGATGATTTGGTTAGCTGTAAAGCAGGCAGCTGTTCGCGCGCATCCATTACAATGTTGTTAATTGTTTTAAAAATCATTACCTGTACAGAGGAATTAATATTAACACTGAGAATTTAGTGATGGATTTGGCATTAAACAGTCTTAACCGGATTATTTTGCAATCACAACTGAAGACTGTAAAACTGAAATTGAATTTGAATTATTTTGTATTTCTATTTTTTAACATTGGAATAAGAATAAACTGTAAATAATGAGTTTTTCGAAAACTTTTTACCCAATATGTATCATATTTTCTATTATTTTTTGATTGAATAAAACAAAAATTTTATCCTTGGTGTGAATTGAACCTCCAATCTTCTTGTCAGTAGACCCCGTCTCTACCTATTACGCCAATTCTACACACAATCATTGTTTTGGATTGAACATACCTAGCTTTAGTTTCATCAAATATTTCAGTTAAGTTATTTTTATTATTAAATAAACTTAAAGATTTATAATTTAAAATCGCTAATACTTAATGTTTTTTACTATAATATATCTTAATTTATTCAATCATTTATTCTAACATCAGAAATTATTAAAATAAAATATTTTCGAGGTCATCCGTATAATTATGACTGAAGTGAAATAGCCACGTCAATAACTAGCCTTATCTCGTACTATCTCACAACTTAATCTGTCTTCTATCCTTTCCGCTATTTTGCCGGGTGGTAAGGCACTCATCACTGTATAATAAATATAGATGATAATATATTTATAATATACATAATAGATAAAAATAAATTGACGGGATAATTTAATTATTTTTTTTATTCTAGGTATCTTGCATCAGGAGGTACGTTCAAAGAACTCTATTACAACTACAGACTTGGTTATACAATGATTTGTACTATAATTAGAGAAGTGTGCGACATAATATGCCAACATTAAGAAAAATTTATAATTATGCCAAACACAGAAAACGATTGGGAAACAATTGCAAATGGATTTGAAAAAAACTCGAATTTTCCACATTGCATCGGTGCTATCGACGAAAACATATCAGACTAATTCAACCGATAAATTCCTGATCGCTGTACCATAACTATAAACATTACCTTTCCATTGTTTTACTTGCAATATGTGATGCTTATTATAATTTCACATATGTAGATATCGGAGCGTATGGAAAAAGCAGTGATTCGGGAATTTTCAAAGAAACTTCTTTTTACCAGAACCTTGTTAGCAATTTTCTAAATATTCCTGAAGCCAAACCACTAGGAAATGGTATCTACAATGCATATACGGTAGTAGGAGATGAAGCCTTTGGTTAACACGAAAATCTTATGAGACCATATGGAGGACACAATCTTAGTTACAAGCAAAAAATTTTCAACTATCGTTTATCCAGGGCGCGCCGTTTCATTGAATGCACATTTGGTATATTATCCAATAAGTGGAGAATATTTCACAGACCGTTGAATGTACATATAGAATTAGCAAAAAAAATAGTAAAGACATGTTGCATTTTGCACAATTTTGTACGGTCAAGAGATGGCTATTCTGTAACGATAAGACTACCAAAGAGAATTGAAGTACTATTGTAAAAAATAATACCTCAATCAACCATGGGAGCTTATCGTCTATACCTTGCCTAGCTCAGTATCTCAAGGGTGAGTTCGTCTTGTCTTAACTAGGGATTGAACCTGAGTTCTCAGTTGATAGCAAATAAGACAAATTTTAACCAATTATATTTATTTAAATCAATAAAAAAAAACAATAATTAACCCTGCCAAAGCTTAACAGTTATAAGTGTTACTTATTGTTTCGATGGGCGGCTTGTGTGTTCTAGCTGTTGGGTCCTCCAATTAGAATTTGTGGCTTCTGGAGAGCTGCAGTCACACGTGGCTATATGTCCTGACTAAGTTTTGGTGTCCAATAAACCGATAAATTCAATAAATCCAATGAAATGTCCAATAAAAATAAACTGTCCAGTAAACCAATAAGGTTTTGATATGTCCAATAAACCCAAGAGAATTTGTAGACTATACAAATGAGTCTTATAATAATTTTTGCCTTCTTTTATAAATTTCAAAAAGAGGCAAAAAATAATCCCACTACAGAAAAGTTGTTTTGACAGAAAGTGGGAGACTGTGAATGAAGTTAGCACAGATGTCATAGGATATTGCTATAGATATCATGAAACTAGCTTGTCAGTCAACACGGAACAGAATAGTCTGCCGAACAAAAGTGAGAGGGCGAATATTTATTCTACGGGACAGAAAGAGAAAGAAAATAAAGACAGAGGAAGAAGAGAAAAACAGGGGCGCCAACTATTTTTATAAATAAAAAAATAGTAAAAATTAAACTGAAGATAAAGAAATTAATAAATTAATAAAGAAATTAAAATGAAATAATTATTAAAATATAAATTAATAGAGATGTGACGTTTATAACGTTACACACTCCTACCACCCATCAGAAAAATTTCGAACACAACTGAGAAATTTTTCTCAAAGAAAACAAGAACACAATGTTCTACCTAGGAATAAATATATGCAGTAGTAATCTGTAGTAACAAATCAAAAATAAATACTTTATAATAAAGCAATCAAGTTAATGAATATAATAACAAAAGAATGATCATAAAAAAAAATTTAGAGTATTACTCAGGGAAATTGAATACTTCCCAACGAATTGTAGTATCAGTCAAACTAAAATTTGTTATATGTTATTTAAAAAATATATATAACAAAATAATTAAATTAATGAATATAAGTAATTAAGTATACATTACTATTCATAAAAAATTTAAAGTATAACTCAAATTTGCTATATTTAAAAAAAAATAGCAAAATAATTTTCAGATGTTAATCTGGGGAAAATAAAAAAAATTACCCAATGAATTGTAGTATTCATCACACTAAAATTATTAATCTAATATTAATAAACTACTACAGAGAATATCTCTGGAAAAATAAAAAAAATTACTCAATGAATTTCAGTATTCATTAAACTGAAATTAAATAGGTACTGTTATAAAGTAAGCAGTAAGATGGTGTAGCATACAGTTTATAATAAAAATTTAATAATTATAATATACAGTTTTTGAGGGGAATGCTCAGGGGAATATGAATGCATATTACCCAATGAATTTTAGTATTCATCAGACTAAAAATGAATAGAGAATATTAATTTAAATTAATCGGGTATCTGTAGACTTTGGTACTGTACATGGACCCTACCAAAGGATCAATTGAAACCATGTTGGTATGAACGCAGTAGCCCATAGCCCACGGTTAAACCACGACAGCGCTCCTCGGAGACGACAGCCCTATGTGCCATGAACCCCCCGACGCCATACCCTGGAGACAACCCACCATTTAAGGAAGATCCAGTGGTACGAATGTACATCTGCATCAAAGCTCAGGCCCACAATAACAAAAATAATAATAACAAAGGGGCAATGCATCTGATATATTCAGATATACATTGTTGAAGAATTCTGTCTTCAGAAATTCTTCTTCGGAAGTACAACAACTTCCTTTGCAAAATAGCATTCTATACACATAGTATGAAGTCTAGTTAATAATCAAAGTCAAAGGTAAGTATACAAAAATAAAGACAAATAAGCAAAGTCAGGTAAATACATAATATAGAGATCATATCTCACAAAAATGAATAGTTAATGGATACTGCTAATGAATGAACCTCAAAAAAAATTAGTACTCAGGATAACTGAGTACCTAAAGTAAGGTAACAATAATATCAAAATTATAAAATGAGTAAAAGCATGTAGACATTGATATGCAAATGTAATTATTGATAAACAACTCAAAAATACATATAAACTTTACTTGATATGTCAAATAAGAGAAAGTTCTACACAAAAGAGATATAGTAACTGCATAAAACAAGTCTTAGAAGACTAAGAGTAAGTTAATAATGAAAATAAGATAATGATACATAAGAAATGTTATTCTCACTAAATATAAACCAGGGATCTACACAAAAGAATAAAGTACTGCATAAATATAGTTTATAAAAATAGAAGAAAACAAGTGAAAGTAGGTATACTACAATCAAATTTCAAAGCGCCATAATTCTACACCAGATTTCTAAAAGTAGATGCATAGAATTATTTTAACTCCAAAAGAAATAAAAAAAAACACATCATCCAAAAAATATATATATACCTACTACGGTATATTAATTGTCTCTAAAAGACCAAAAAGGAAAACAGATTCATATAATCTGGTCCAAAATCTCCTTAGGATATATGTATCCTAGGAAAACTAAAACACCATGTATGCAACTAACCATGTTGTCATACATAAAGTGCTGGATGAGGCTTTTAATTGTATCAAAATCAAAAACAATTACCCAAAGTAAAATAATAGGAATATATAAACAGTTAGGGTAATGTCAAATAAATAAGATTAATATGTTTATCATAACTACAGAAATATCAAAATATAAAGAGATAAAAGATAATGCTTTACTATATTATACAACATTATTGAGACTCATCATCACTAGAATCAGTAACATCTAACTTAATATCTTGCACATGAAAATTACCAAGGTCTTTACCATGTAGATCCTTAAGATTATATACTAAAGGAGATAAAACTTTATGTATAATACAGGGAATAAATTTGGGAGCTAATTTAGCAGAAAAATCATCCACAGCATTTGAAAGGATGTTATTTTTCTTCCGGACTTTAGCACCTACATGAAATTTTACATCATGTCTACATAAATTGTAGCATTTAGTGTTAGTATTGTAAGAGTGACCTATTCTCTTCTGAACTTCATTAAAGACAGGAGAAATATTCTCTAAAGGCTTGCAAGAAGCACAAACTTTACATTTATGAACATAGTTCACAACAAAAGATCTCATTTTAGGCCAGTAATACAATTCTGAAATCCTAGAAAGGGTTTTAAAGACACCTAAATGAGCAGCTGTAGGATCATCATGATAAATTTGCAAAATTTCCTTCCTATGTGGAGAAGGAACAAAAATTTGCAAAATTTCCTTCCTATGTGGAGAAGGAACAAAAATTTTCCATTCTGGAGAAGAATCAGAAAACTTTGAGCTAGAAAAAACATATTTATAAAGAACATCATCCTGAACCTTAAAAGCAGGATATAAGTTAGGGTTTACTGTAACTTTCCCTATCATATTCCTATACCAAGCATCTGTTTTTAAATTAGATAAATTCAAGAGAGAAACTTGAGATACTTCAGGAATTCTTGAAAGAGAGTCAGTTACTACATTTACAGAATCACTACGATGAACAGAGTTAAGTTGTGACTGTTGAATGTCAGAAAGATTTTCAGCACTGCTAACAGTATTTACTACACAAGTAGATAAATCTGTAGCCTTAAATGAAAAATTTGAGAAATCCAAACAAAGTTGAAACAAACGAATAAAATCCATACCTAATATCATCTTATGTGAAATAGAAGGAACTATTAACACTTTAAGTGATTGAGTTTTACTCAATAAAGTAACAGGTAACCAAACATATCCTAAAATACTCTGAATGTTTCCATCAGCAGTAGTGAGTTGACTTGAAACATCATAATTAAGTGCTAATTTGAGTTTTTTAAGTAAAAATAAAGAAGGAAAACCAATAATACTAACATTACTGCCAGTATCAAGAAGTGCAGAGATTGTTTCACTACCTACAGAAATAGAAATATATGGTCTATTATCATTAGTATGAACATCTAATAATGAAGTAGGATTTAAATGTACCTTAGAATTTAAAGGACCACTAGAAAGAACAGAAGTACTAGAAGAAGGTAAAGTTTCAGATTGTACTGAAGAAAAAGTGCTTAAATTATCATTAGATATAAAAGAAGTAGTTTTAGGTATAACTTTCTTAGACACATTCACTGACTTGGGTTGTTTGAATGTCTTCGAAAAGTTTTCCCTGGAATGTTGTTTCAAACCGTTTTTTGAACATCTGCTACATTCATTTGTGGTGATATTCTTAAACCCACAACCATGACAAAACTTTCTCTTGGGTTTATTACATACTTGAAAAGTATGGCCTGTCATGTTGCAGTTCCAACATGTAGCAGAAGAAGAAAGAGACTCAACAGAAAATTTACTGCGAGAAGAAATAGTAAGAGCGGCTTCAAATCTCTTACAATACTTTGTAAGGTCTGCAACTGATTCCACATCCTGGAAAGCAAGAGCCTTGACATAATCAGGAAGAAGACCATTAATGATTTCATCTACTTTTTCACACTCAGGAATAGATTTTGAAGACCGGAGCATCAAAGACTCCATATAAGAAATATATGCAGAGACAGGTTGTTTGAAAGACTGTTTTGTAGAACGTATTTGTTCCCACAAATTTCTTTCATAATTGTAAGGTAAATAAGTTTCCTTTAAGGAAGCAACTAATTCAGACCAAGAATTAAAAGACTTTTTTGTAAAGTGATTATGCCACCAAGTAAAAGCAGCACCTTCAAATAGGTCTCCTGCAGAGATGAATAAATCTTCATCAGTGCAGTTCCTAGAAAACTTTAAAGTTTCAAACTGTTCGAGAAATGGAATTAGAGGTTCTTTACCAGAAAATTTTTTAATACCCCATTTATAAACAGGAACAGACTTAACAGGTGAGGCTGAAGATTGAGAATAATTAAGGTTTACTCTATCAGGAGTAGAAGCAACAGGTTGGTCTACCATATCAGGTTGATCTACAATGTCAGACAAAGTACCTTCTAATTTCAACAAATCATAGCGGATAGCTTTTTTTAATTTTTCTTCGTCTACAGAAGTTGGCTGTAGACGGGAGATTCTACCAGACAAATGAGTTAAACGAGAACTGAAAGCTTTGAATCTACTATCAGATTTTGTACCTGAATAATCAGATATAAGACTTAATAGGTCAGAATAGGAAGCTAAAGCTTGTTGGTAATCAACATCAAAAGATAAATTAACAGAAACATCAGAAAAACTACGGTTACTGGCTTCCTGAGAACGAAGTCCAGCAAGGATCTTTCGTTTTTCCTCAACTGTATTTGGGACAGAGACATTCCTAATAAGAATTTCATATGATAATTCATCTGTCTTTAAATGTTTAGGTAGCATCTTGAAGAAATAATTTAAAAAATTAAGAAAGTAATTAAAATACACTATCCACAAAAACTGGTTAAGTTAATAAGAAACAAACCACTTACAACAGTATAAAAGTACCTACCATCAAAAAAAAAACATATAAAAATATCTGAGTATAAAATATATGCTGAAATATATAAAAAAATGGTAATACTTTTTAACCCAACATGTGAAAATATATAAAAACAGTCAAAAATATGGAAATATTAAAATTAACTGCAAATAATGATAATATGAACACACAAAAAAAATAAATAATTAAGTATTTATTAAAGTTTGTTATTTGCCACCAAACCAAAAACCCAGAGCACAACTCCTCGAATAAAACAAGTACGGTTGGGCGCCAATGTGTAACGATAAGACTACCAAAGAGAATTGAAGTACTATTGTAAAAAATAATACCTCAATCAACCATGGGAGCTTATCGTCTATACCTTGCCTAGCTCAGTATCTCAAGGGTGAGTTCGTCTTGTCTTAACTAGGGATTGAACCTGAGTTCTCAGTTGATAGCAAATAAGACAAATTTTAACCAATCATATTTATTTAAATCAATAAAAAAAACAATAATTAACCCTGCCAAAGCTTAACAGTTATAAGTGTTACTTATTGCTTCGATGGGCGGCTTGTGTGTTCTAGCTGTTGGGTCCTCCAATTAGAATTTGTGGCTTCTGGAGAGCTGCAGTCACACGTGGCTATATGTCCTGACTAAGTTTTGGTGTCCAATAAACCGATAAATTCAATAAATCCAATGAAATGTCCAATAAAAATAAACTGTCCAGTAAACCAATAAGGTTTTGATATGTCCAATAAACCCAAGAGAATTTGTAGACTATACAAATGAGTCTTATAATAATTTTTGCCTTCTTTTATAAATTTCAAAAAGAGGCAAAAAATAATCCCACTACAGAAAAGTTGTTTTGACAGAAAGTGGGAGACTGTGAATGAAGTTAGCACAGATGTCATAGGATATTGCTATAGATATGAAACTAGCTTGTCAGTCAACACGGAACAGAATAGTCTGCCGAACAAAAGTGAGAGGGCGAATATTTATTCTACGGGACAGAAAGAGAAAGAAAATAAAGACAGAGGAAGAAGAGAAAAACAGGGGCGCCAACTATTTTTATAAATAAAAAAATAGTAAAAATTAAACTGAAGATAAAGAAATTAATAAATTAATAAAGAAATTAAAATGAAATAATTATTAAAATATAAATTAATAGAGATGTGACGTTTATAACGTTACAATTCATACGACGATACTTTGACGATACCGGGGTTCCAAACTGGTCCAGATCAAGAACGAAATAGAGGAGGTAGAACAGCACTTACATTTCGAGACAAACCAGCAGAATATTTTGTTAATCACCCACTACCACAGCAAGAAAGAAATGTATAATAGGTATATAGGACTCAGAAACGAATAACTACCTATTAACTTTTTTGAATTTTTCTAATATCTGGCTAGGAAAATATTTAATAACTTAAGAATCCGTCCTCTAATTATATTATATTTTTTATTATTACAGATTATACCTAATATAAATAGAATTATATTATACCTAATATACCAGAAATATATAATTAGAGCACGGATTCTTAGGTTAGGAAATTTTTTTCTTGGGTTATTACATTATAATTAACATATTATAAATAATTAACATATATTTTATGTTACAAAATGGTAATAAATCATTGTACTTACATAGTTGTTTTTTCTCTTGGTTGCTCATTTCTTCTTTATCTTGAAAAATATAAACTAATTCCTCCCAACATTTAATTTTTAAGTTGCGATCTGAGTAATCATTTGACGCACTGTTCCACAAACATGGTCGATTTTCGATTTCTACAATAAATCTTTCTGTATCAAAACTCATTTTGCTTCCTAGTTTTCAAATTAGCGACTGGTTGGCGACTGAATGAGTGACGGTATCATCATACAATGTTTATTCTCGATAGTATAGGATAGGGAGCTTTATTTCGATAGGAGAGAGAATGTTTGTTGTACCCGTTTAGGGTCGGTTGACCCTCTTCATGCTAGAGTTTGAATTTGATTTTTAAAAGTGTACTCAGCAAACAGTCCCAAAAACCGTCGGTGTTTTAGCACTTTTCTTCTTCTGTGGGGTTTGTCAGTCGCTATTGTCAGCCAGTGAGCCAGGGGCGAAAGGGTTTGTCTGGATTGACGTTCTTTCCAGATTGAATGTGTTGGTTTTCGAGCTAGATGCGACTAGGCCAGGTCTCTAGTGACCATTGGTCCTGTGCAGTCTCGAGCTTAACTCGGCGGCAAAACCAGTGTATTGTACTGTAATTTTGTAACCAAGTGTGCTCGTGAGTGGAGGCGCCTCGGCTTTAGAGAGTTGACCTGTCGCATTTCGCTCTGTGTGAATGTGTGTGTAAATCAAACAGTGACGGCCGCTACCATTTCGATGTTACTGAGTCCGTCGAATCACCTAGATTTTCTCCGGCCACCCACAAACTCCGTGTAAAGTAACGGAGGCTGCAGATGGTCGGAGGTCCCGGTGATGAGGATGTTTCTGTAGCAGAAAGAGTGCCCCTTTCACTGTTTGATTTGTGTGTGTGTGTGTGTGTGTGTGTGTGTGTGTGTGTGTGTGTGTGTTATGTGAATTTGTGCTTAGTATGCATGTGTGCGAGTCTGAATCGACAGAAACCGGAACCGTGTTCTCTAGTAACCATTGTTCCTGCAGCCGTTTTTGCGTTTGCAATCGACTTCAGAACTAGTGAATTGCACTATAATTCTGTTATCGGTCGCTCACGCTAACGGCCAGGCCTCGTCGGAGTTCGATAGACGGTTTCAGCAGCTGTCGATTTAGTTGAGAAAATAGTTGCGGCTATTTTCTCAGGGACGGACAGGTATCGTTGAGTAGTGAGATCAGGAAACTGCAAAAACCAATCTCCCCCTGTCCGGGGTAGGGAAAAGGATTTGATAAGTTAGGTTTGGGAGCGATAGGCTAATGGGGTGGCCTCCAGGATGTCAGCGTATTGCTGCCTATGATGCGAGAAGAGCATTCTGTGTTTTGAAAAAACCTCCTACACGTAGTTCCATCATTACTATTTCCATAGCCTGCTTTAGGAATATCAACAAGTAGACCCATTTCAGTTCTAAGACATTTTTGTTTATTTCAACAATTTCAACAAAAGAGAAAACAATTTTCTCTTTTGTTTCCATAATAATTTTTTTGTCTTCTGTTGTACGGGCCTGCCACTTTTTTATGAGTTCTTTATATGCTAAATGCAATAACAATTCGAAAAAGCGTATTCGGGCATGGAGTACTGAGAGCCCAAACTGTAAAGATTCTTTAATAATGGCACATTTTTCTAATTTATTAAAATCTTTTGATGTCTGACCACATATATAACATCGCATAGTTGATGCAGTGTCCGTTGCGGAGTTACAAACCTTTCCGTCTACCATTGTTAGCAAAATATTGTGACTGATTTTCACTGATGTTGCACTGTTTTTAGTCTCTATCAGATATTGTGCCTGATTTTCGATGTATATATTTCTTCTTTAGTGACATCTTTCGTTTCGTGGAAAAATCGAACTCTGATACGTTTGCAAAATCTCACCGAAGAAGGAGTAGGATTCTGCCAAATGATTTTTATTGCTTTGCCATCAATATAAACAACCAATTTCACTGGAACAATCGAGCTCATAAATTATATTTGAATCATCATCTGCGACATTTTCAAATTTTTGCTTAAATTGAGTTTGGTGAGACCCATCACATCCCCATTTTGATATTAAAAGTAGGTGTTACTTTTCAGTATCATTTAATGTATCTAAGACTTCTTTTAAATATTGGATGAAGCGCAAAGCCGTATGATCCAGCAAAGCTTGTAGTTCAACATCAAAACTAGTCTCCGTAACAGTTATTTTGTCTTAATCTGGGTAGCACTCTTTTTTTTTGCCTTTTGCAGCAAAGAGTAACAAGGGTAGATGTACTTCCGTCCGACTTGTAATAAGGACCACTGTCTTCTTGTGAAGTTACCTTCTACAAATAACGATAACGCTTTCTATGGGGTATATTTCATCTCTACGTGGTCTTTTTTAGACAAAATTATCTTTCTGATCTTCTTGGCTTTCGTCGGTGTTGAAGTTATTTCTTTAATCAACTTTGAAGCATGTTTATTCCCAGAACTACCCAGACTTACACGCGCAGCGAAAATCAACTCCTCGACAGGTACGCAAGAACGTATTTCTTCAGTTCTCCGCCGCTCGCTCCTTTTACTTACTTCGTGGAACTATTTAACTGTACGACCGGGCTTAAGTGATGACCACGAAGGAAGTTCTAATGATGTTTTAAGCCATTCTGCATTATGTTTTAGAAATCGTTCATCAGTATTACGAGCTGCCGCCCATTTCTGCTTAAAAATTGCCTTGAAATACTTCAGAGAACTAGACAAAATATTCCTATCCTCCCTTGGACATGACGTCATCTAAGCAAGTCTATCTTCCAATAGGGTAAATTTTTCGTCAATTTTATTTCCTTTGAATTCCATATAGTTCTCGTTTGGTGATAGTTTTTACCTTTTCCGGAGTATCTACAAAAAAAATTATAAATATTTATTATAAAAATATATTTTTTTAATTGCACCTATAAACTGTAAAAATATGCCTTGGGGTGAGATTTTATTACTATTTCGGTTAGGCAAATATTCAAACTTCATTACCATAACTTAAATGTAGTGCGACAAAGCGCGACACATAAACAAAAACACTAATGTTTTAAAATTTTAGTCAAAATACAACATTATTTAAATGTAAATTTAAAACATAAGTTTAAATGCTGAAACTTAAGGAGAAATTAAGTGTAATATAATATAAAACAAAGTACATACCTTCAACTTCCATATTCAGTAAGAAATTTTCTGATAATCCACCACACGACGACATACTAACAAAGACAAATATATAAAATAATCGAGAGCGCTGTCAACAAAGACATGCATTACACACAAGTGCAGTGTTTTGACTAATTTCCAGGCGCGAGCGCTGATTAAATGGGGGAAGTGGGGTGCGCCCTGTATGAAGCGGTTAATGAACTTTATAAAATGTTCATTACTTGTCTCATTTGGTGAATTTTAGAAAAACTACTTATGACCGGTTTTTAGCCTCAAATACCCCTTAGTGCAGCGTTACACTTCAGTCTCGAAGTTTAGTTCACACTGTCTTGATTTCTACATGTTTCTTAGTGCGCGCGTAAACGACTGTGGTACTTTGCTATGTTGCAAAGTATTTTTTTTTACAAATTTTGTAACCTTTACAGTGGGCAAAGTTGAACCCACTGGGCAAAGTAGGCCATGTTTACGGTATTATTATACCTGTTTAAGTCTCTACATTTAGTAACTACCGATATTTATAAACACAAATAATAAATTCTTTTGAAATAAATGCAATTTTGTAGAAGATTTATGCAATCAACATTTTAATCATTTAAACCTATTTTTCGTTATTACTCCTTAATCAATAAAATAAAAGTTGTTTTGTATAAAACTTAAGAGGTAGCTGGTTATGGTATTAGATAAATAATTATAAAGTAAAAATGTAATATTGGGTTTGTAAATAAATTAGCGACAAATAGCAAACACAACTGTAAGTAAATTAAGAAATTAACTGGTCCTACTCATTATTGATGTTTGTACAAAGAATATAGACTTACCTCTTGAAATATTGATGTGTTCTTAGCCAGGGAAATCTCGTTGATACCGCGTCGGGGCGCCCGCCGACGCTCGATAGCGAGAACCTATAACACACTAGGTCCGTTTGGTTCGCTGTCTGGGGATGAAGTGTCGTCTTGAAATCTTCAGAAACCACCCTCTGACCACGCTTCGAGATGGTCGGTAGCAAGAGGGCAAACCCATAAATCACTCTATTGTATTGCGATTTTGAGTGGCGATAATTTAAGTTAGAGGCTCCCCCAAACCAACGCGAATTATTCGCAGCGGATTCGTGACGGAAAGTTCGCAGTCGAATTCCTGACGGAATTCGTAAAGAACTTCATATTGAAGCGAATATATTCGCGTCATACTCGTATGTGTCTAGTATTGAGAAGAGTTGGTGACAACGAAAAACAAAGAATACTACTCAGTGATCTCAATTCTTCACAAAAATGTATACATCATCAGATGAAGAAGAAGCTCTTGTAATGTTAGCAATGGAGGACGACAATTTAAGGTAAAATTATTATCTATAGTTATCCTAAAACAACAATATGGACTATATTATGAATTTAATCTTAGGAAAAGAAGAAAATGGGTTCATGATATCAATCTAGAAAGACTGAAATGTGGGGAATATCACACGCTGATGCCTCAATTACGAAAAGACGATAAAAGATGCTACATTTATTTTAGAATGACAATAGATTGTTTCGATGAACTGTTGCACCTTGTAGAAAATGATATTAGAAAATCAGACACGAATGACCGAGAAGCTATTTCTCCCGAAGAACGGTTGGCCATAACATTAACCCATTAACGCCGAGAAAATTTTTTTTTTTGAATTTACGATTTTTTTATTTGAACTTTCATAAAGAAAGGTGTAAAATTAACCTACGTTTGTAAAAAAATAAATTTTTATTTCAAAATATACAAAAAACATGCTGTCACCATATGGGCCCTGTAGGCGTTCCAGGGTATACACAAAATATTATCTGAATTAAGTGTTTGTGTGAAATTTCATAAAACATTCTAAACATAAACCAACATCGCACTTGATACACATTGTACGCCCTTTGCTTATACAATTGAATCCGGCACATCTTCTTCTTTTTCCTTCTGGCACTACTACTACGTAATGGTTTAACCCATCAAATCTGACATCGTCTCCAACACGACTGTTACTTCCAGCAGCTTTAGGCATTCGACCTGGACCTTTAGCTGTCGTTTTGTAATTTGCCAAATATGTCTAAAAATCACAGTAACATGTAAGACTACGTAAATATGTAGTAAATTATAACATTACCTGAGCAATACTTCGCCTAAACTCCAACTGGCTGATATTTCTGCCACTTTTGCGGTAGAGAATCCAAGCATTTTGTATAGATACATCAATAAGATAGGTGAATATCGACCAGTACCACTTTTTTGATCTTACACCAATACGATAACTGAAACAATGTATGTTATTATATTATTATAATCAATATACTTTACCTACCAAGATACATTTGCATCCATCAGATCGGTGCCTCCCATGTTTTTATTGTATTTGGAAATTACATCCGGACGTGGTATAGGTACGTTTCTTTTATCTTTTCTTGAAAATCTCTCTACAGATTTCACTGGAGTAACCCCAAAACACGTACTGGCCTCTGTTACCACATTATTGTCCATCCACCTCACATAAAGAATACCATGGAATACCATCAGTACTGAATTTGCTTTAGAGTCACTTTGTACCACAGTATGTAATTGCTCATTTGCTAAATCTTCAGATGTGTCCTCCACTCTCGTACCATTTGAAAATACAACTTCAGCTGGAGCTAACAGTTGACGACTACTCAAATTTTCAACAGTTCCACCCTCATCTTCATCCCCTGAATCCTTATCGGTCAGATCCTGACAGTCAGGTGGCTGTATGTATATATCAGTGACTTCGTTATCAGATTAGTAGGCGATATCTAACGCTTCTTGAAGAGTATTTCTCTGAAACTAAAATTATCGTACAAAAATAATGGTTAATACATATTGTCTGTAGTACGCCTACTGGTCCCATATGGTGACAGTGACGTTTACGAGGAAATTATGAAAAACTAGAACCATATATTTAGAAAATCAACAAACAGTATTGCAAAAATACGTTTTTTAAATAAAATCGATAGCCTAGATATACAATAAAATAAATAAGATCCACATAATTTAACTTACCGTAACGGGATGTCCATATTTTCGTCGTCGAAAATAATCTGTCCAATAAAAAATAGCACAACCTCTCACTCGGGAGTACAACAAGCAACTGATCTTGTCAGGCGCACCCGATAAGCATTTTGGACGATTAGTTCTCAGTCAGTGGCTTTCAAATTAAATTTGTCAGTTAGTACACGCACATAAATAGAGGGCGGTTTTGTGTCCCCATATGGGACCCGTAGGCGTTAATGGGTTAAGGTAAGAAAATGAAAAAAAAAAACTGCAGGCATTATTTATATCATTAATTTACTACAGTAAAAGAGAATAAGGATCAAAATAACTCTAAAATATACTTTATGTATTGTAAGGGTCAAAGGAATTGACATAGTTGGAAACTGATGGATTATGAGAAGCTGCTTGGTTGCAACTCTGCGCCAAGTTGTGTAGTGTAACATAATTATTTTCACAATTCACTTCATAGAGCCCAGAAGTATTCGATTGTTTAGGTAATGCAGTGTCATTTGGTGAAGGTAGGGATACAACCGAAATACTTCCGACGGAAGAGGGGTTTTGATAGGTGTTTGTACTTTCAGCTCTAGATTGATGGCTATTCAAAGAACTTTCCTCCAATTGAAGCAACTCCTGCTCCATGATAACTTGCGCAATCTTCATTTTTGTTTCAATTTGCCTTCTAGGAGAGAAAGATTTTACCGTAGAAGCATGAGCCAAAAACAGTTGATCGGTACCATCATGCACTACTCTCTTTTTGCTCTCAAAATAACTGATCATATCTTTCACAGATGTGGATGGCTCAGAATTGCGTTTTCTGTTTGTTCTGCCTGTAGAAGGAGTTTCAATTGAAAGAGTAACCCTAGGAGCTTCATTTCGAGTAGGTTTCGATGAGGAGGGTTGAATCTTATTCTGGGAATCATCTGTCTGAGTTGTTAGTAGATTTTTACTACACGTTGGTTTCTGTACTGCGGAATTTTCATCCGTTAATATATTTTCGGGTGATTCTATATTTGGGAATGCTTCAGATTCTTGTGTATCAACATCTGTGACATTGGATGCAGTCTTAGCAAAATTTAGGAACGGTTTGAACGATTCCATATGATCTGCCCATATCCATTTTTTTTATCGCTTGCCGCTTGTCCAGTTCTAGTTTTATTAGTTCTTATGTACTTAGCGTACGTATCGCGCAGATTCCTCCATTTTTTTTAATATCATCCCCTGAAACAAAATACTCTTTTTTAGGTATCTGGCTACCGGAGATACATTTTATACAATAGGCCATAGTTTTAGAGTCGGGTTTTCGACTGTAAGTGCCATAGTTGTAGAAGTTTGTGAAGCTTTATGTAGAAATTTGCAACATATTTACTTGCCCGAACCAACTACAGAAATATGGAAAAAATCTGAAGAAGGTTTTAGAAATACCTGGCGATTCCCAAATTGTATTGGTAGCATCGATGGCAAGCATGTTACTATCAAGTGTCCAGACAAAACAGGATCTAATTATTGGTGTTATTTGAATAAGTTTTCTACAGTATTAATGGCTATTGTTGGCCCAGATTATAGATTCATTTCAGTTGATATTGGCGGTTTTGGTAAAAACAGCGACGGTGGAATATTCGAAGCTTCCAACGTGGGAAGAAGATTTGAAACAAATCAGATGGGTATACCTGAGCCGAAAAATCTCCCAGGCCAGAATGAACTTTCCCCCCATGTCTTAATTGGAGACGAAGCCTTTGCACTAAAACCATACTTGTTGAGGCCCTTTCCATAAAGTCAAAGCAGAACAGATATTTTCAAGGAAAATTATAATGTGAGGCTCTGTAAAGCGAGAAGAGTAGTAGAAAACGCTTTCGGAATATTGGCACAAAAATGGCGTATATTCTACAGACCAATGGAAACAAAAATTGATACTAGTATTCTCATTGTGAAAACTGCATGTATTTTGCATAATTTTCTAAGGACAAAAAAATGTGATGATAGATTCATAGAACTTTTAGATCCACCAGAGCCTGAACTTGGAGCATTTCAAAATTTGGACAATGACCCAAGGAGAGCTGCAAGACTGGAATTTTCTGTCCGAGAAAAATTTGCCACGTATTTTAATTCAGGACTATGAATAGATTGTTCACGATGAAAATAATGGACTCTTCTTGCAGTAAATATAGTATTGTTTAGGCCTCTGCTTTTCTTTAGTCTTAGATGTAGAAAAATAAACCAATACAAATCGTAAAACTACTCACCATTTTCGCCTATTTCTTCTCCTATTCTAGTCCAAATCTTGTCCTTTTTCCTTACATTTTTATAATCTTCATGAGAAAGGTCATAGAGAATAGGATACTTTCGAACCAACTCAATAATTATCTCCATTTTCAATTTTTTCACATGCGAAACCACTGCGAAACTGATAAAAACGCTGTCGAGTGCGAACAAAGATTCCGGACGAATAAATGACAGACAAAACGCATGCCCGAACGACGAAAATCGTATTTGTCTGAACTTGTATACTTACCACAGTGGAAACAATTCAATGCGAATCGTATGCGGTACGGAATTCCGCAGGTAATGCGAATTTTCCGCGTTGGTTTGGGGGAGCCTTAATTGTGACCGTAAACTTGTGTGCATTTTCGACACAAGACAAAATTAACAAAGGAAGTCAAATTCTCCGTACTTAAAACATAATAAATGAGACAACCAGTTTAGCAATTTTACAGGAAGCAATATATTTTACCAAAGTCGTTAGAATACATAGCATTGAATTAGATCACATTACAGTACCGTAACAGAAAAATATTAAATGTAAAAATATGAAAACAAATAGTATATACTTTCCCAAACAAAAGTTATACGTAGAAATATAAATTTATTTTATAAAACTTATAAACTAAGATACACACTACTATTATAAACATATCTATTACTAATATATACATAAATAAAAGTATCAATTTTAATTATTTATTATAACAACTATAAATTTTTAACATATTCTGTTTTGCATTTGTAAAGGTTAGAATATGTTCTTGTTTTTTTTTGAATTAAGAACTTTTAATTCTTCCTCCAATTTTTTTTCTTTTTTTTTTTCCAATTCATGTATTTCTATTTCACTAGACTTTACCTTTTCTTTTAAAATACTTCAGGATTTGAATTGGCTATATATGTTGGTATATTTTTCCTCCAGTATTTTTGTAAAGGAGTCAATATTAATATTATTTAAATTAACACTCCTGGTACTTGTGGAAGCTGGAGGGTTTGGCATTCGGTATATCCATTGTGTTAAATAATTCAATAAATAGACTTTTCATCATCTAATGTTAGGTCAATCTAAAACAAAGAAGTATATCAGAATAATAATAATAATAATTTATTAAAAAAATTCCACCAATATAGAATGTTTAAACAATTTAATATAGCTCCTAAACGTATTTTAAGGGAGGTAATGAGTTAAAAAATAACATTCAAAACCATAAGATCTTGTTTGCAAAAAGATAGAATACAGAATTTTTAAAACAATTTAAGCTTCTAAACACATTTTAAGCGAACTAATTCATTAGAAAATAACATCCAAACAATAAATAATTTATTGTTTGATATATGATTGATAATGATTTAGAAATATGATTGACAATTTCTTCGATTTTAGCATCATTTAATTTGTTGTGACATCCAGCATTTCCTCGGCCATCTATCACAGAATTCTGGAAAATGTCGTCCAGTAAGTCGAGCGTGCGTGTCAGGATTTAACCTTCTGCGCTGGTGGAAATTGCTGTCGATGAACCATATTTCTCAAAAACTCTATTTATAACATCAAGTCTAAAATACATATGTGACAATTGTCCACCTAGTTTTTTGTATAAAACAAAGGCATTGAACATTGCTACATCTACTAAATGCCTGAATATTTTTTGATAGTATTTTTTTTAACCTTTTTCTTGCCATGCTATATGTGACTAAATATTGATCTGATAGATCGACTCCCCCTCCCATTCCTTTATTGTAGTGTACTATGACCTCTGGTTTTTGCAATAATTGCCCTCTTTTATTTGGTACTTGTATCATATTAGCGTCATGGGTTGTACTTAGCATGGTTATATCTTTCTTATCTCTCCTTTTAAGACACAGAAGTTTTTTTTCTATATGCAGCAACAGTTTCACCTTTTTTGGGCTTCTTTTTTGTTACTTGTACTGGAAGATTTTTTCTATTTATGCGTACAGTTCCTAGGGCATCGATGTTGAAATCGCACAAAATGTCAAATAACTCTGGTGAGGAACAATAATTGTCAGTAACGATCCTGTGACCTTTTCCTAGTAAATCATTGGCCAAAGACAACACAATTTTTGTGGGTTTTGTCGAACGTGATATATCACGTCCGTGAATTTCTGAGAGCAGATCCGTATCATTTCCGGTATACATAAGTATTTTATAAACATACCCCGAACTTGCCTCGCAAAGCCTGTATGACTCCATACCAAACTACCATCTACAGAGACATCCTGTTCAAGATCACAAGCTGTTGAAATCAATCAAATTTTGAAATACCCCCCATAGTCATTGGTGTATCCAAACCGTCAACATTTAAAACTGTTGCATAATGTGGATATGAAGCAGTACGACTGATATTACCTTCGGGCGGATAAAACGCTGAAACTATGCTCCAAAAAAAGCATGCTTCATCTGCATTTTGAATATTGATACATGCATTTGTATGTTTTAACCAATTATCGGCTTCTCGCGGTGTATAGTGTTTAAACAAAATATTTAGGGTCTTAACTAATTGTTATACAATGTCACTACTCAGGTCACCAATGTCACTCATGATTTTTGAACGATAAAATAGTAATAATGTTAAAAATAAATGAAAAACTCACCTAGGTGCTTCTTATATTTTGTTAAGCGTAAAATTAGGTGTTGTTTGGCATCCGCTTCCAAATTTCTCCACTCCCAGCAGTGTTAAACAATACTTTTCTGTTCAAAGTTTTCTAGATTAGACTGGATGACCTCCGTGCATCTCTATGGTAGAAAAACACGAAATTCAGGTGTTTATGCGACAATTCGATTTCCATACCTGGTTTTGACTAGTTTTAGTTTTAACACAAGGTAGCTCTCACCAAAAGACAAGTCAACCAACCGCTTGGTGATTTTGTTCGAGACACTTGTGGTTGAATTAATAGCTGAAAGATCCATTCTGCAATTAATAAATAATAATTACTTACAGAAAATAATTAGAAAAATTTATTATTTTAAATAAAACGTTGGACTAAACAGTGCGGTATTCGCAAGAGTGAAACAAAAAATAAAAAAAAAACAGCAGAATTAACAACAGGTAAAATTTATTATTTTGAATAAAACGTTGGACTAGACAGTGCGGTATTTGCAAGAGTAAAATATTTTACTTTAAAATATTACAAGGTTTAAGCAGAGTAAAAACTCTGCTTAAACCATTATAGTCAACATGTCTTTATGATATATATATCTGATGATCTTGTCCCTGCTGTGGGACCAGGGGTGTCTCAGTCTCAGCAACCGTAGTCGGTTACCGCATGTCTGAGGTTCCTGGTTCCGTAGAGGTATCCTGCACTTTGCTTGTGCTTGTTTTTAGATACAATGAGGTGAACGTGCAGCTCAGCCTCATTGCCCTTTTCCTAAGGACAACCATGTCATCGTCTCCGATTCCGAAGACAAACAGGTGTCCTTTAGGATCCTTTTTTACCTCATGGTGGAAGGTGCACCATCTCGCAACTGCCATGTCTGGATTTTGCGCCGCTAACCTCCGCAGCACTCTTTCTGGGCCATCAGAGGTGCTAATAGCATCCTCCGAGATCCATAGAGAGGCTTTGGTAAGTTTTGGAAGCTTACCCTGACTGACAACAGACAGTGATGCTTCCTCCCACGGTTTGAGGTCAGATGTAGCCTTTTCCAGCCATGCAAGCGCCTCATCGTCATCACAGACTACTTTGATGATCTCACCCGAGTAAGTCCACGACTTGAACGTGGGTGCTTTTATCTGGCTGCTCGAGGGTGACAAGATTGTTCTGTCCAACTCCTCGATTAGGCTGTGTTTAATAAGGTTTGCCCGGTCGGCGTGACCTTTCCATACGGGTTTACCTTATCTATAATAGCAACCTTGAGATGTCTCAAGGTAGCTTCCGCGAAGCTTTGGGAAGGCGCAGCGGTGTTTTCACCACCGCGTGACTTCTTGTGCTTCCTCGGCGTGCCCTCTGTGGAGGTACTTGGGCGAAGGCGCTTCACACCGGGGGCTGTTGGTTTCTGTCTTCTTTTGGAGGTGGAACCGTTGTCAGCCTCCGATGTGGGCATCTTCGCCTTTGTTTTGGGAGGGGCTGGAGAGGGATGAGCAGCTCCCGTGGGTGCTTTTCCCATCGCCTCACTGGCCTTCTTCCTTCTTTTTGCCTCGGCGCCGCTAATTCTGTGGCGTTTTGGCCGGTTTTCCCGAGGTGGTCCTTGTCCATCCTCCACTTGGGCCGAAGCTTGAGGTGAACATTGCTGTTCATCCTTAGCTCCGGCTTCAGACTGAGGTGAACGTTTTGGTCCAGCCTCCGGTTGGGCCGAGATTAGAGGTGAACATTGCTGTCCATCCTTATCTGCGGCTTCAGACTGAGGTGAACGTTTTGGTCCAACCTCGAGCGTTTGGTAAATAAAACTATGTATTTAAATCGGATCTACCCATATGCCTAAAGGCAAATCTTTGACCAATGTGTGTTACCTGGTAACACACATTGTACTACTAATACTCTCTGAGAGACCGAATCCCAAACGAAGGAATACGTCGTAGAACAAAAACAACAGTCATCGAAAAAATCGCGTCTCTAAAATGTAATTGGACAGGACAGGTCGCCAGATTATCAGACAACCGATGGACAAAACGTACTTTCGAGTGGAGACCAAGATAAGAAACATAACGGAGCAGCGGACGCCCACCAACTAGATGGACTGACGATCTGAAGCGTGTTAGAATAACTGGATGCATGCCGGAGATAACTGGAGACCTATATCCAGCAGTGGACATAGTACGGAGATTACCTGGTACGATAGCTTTTTTAGTGTTAGTTATTTAGTCTTACATATGCGTTGCTAAGATTTGTCAAGTTTCTTGGTGAGTCGTTGTGTTTATTGGCTGTATGAGTATGGAAATCACAATCTAATTAGTGTTGGTTTTGTTCCGATGGTCCGTCTTGTTTTTGGCTTTCTTCCGACATTTTTTTGTGTAATTAGTTTTGTTAGAGACAAGGTTCTTATAAAACGAGCCATCAATTAGTAATCAGCACAAAGTAGGAAAAAGTAAAAATGAGTGGTGCTGTGTCAAAGAATGAACAATAGAAAGCTAAAAATAGAAGAAGAAGAAAAAGGCCAATCGGATCACAATCTCCTAATCGTAAATGTAAGGCTTCGATTGGCAAAGATTAAAAATCCAGCTAACAATAAATACATAAAAACGAGAGAAATAATGAGAAATGAATAGCTTAGAACCACATACGTAATGACGTCAATTGAAAATTGCATAGAGGAATGCTTTGAGAAAATAATGATGGCTATAGCCAAGGCTGACGAAGCAATCGCCAATCAAATAAAAAGAAATCACAAAAACGAGTGGATGACGAAAGAAATACTTGATCTAATGGAGCAACGCAGACAGTACAAAATACTTCAGAACCAACATAAATACAAAAAAACCAATGTAAGATAAGATAAAAAACTGCAAAATAAAGCTGGATGAAAGAACGTTGTGAAGCCTTGGAATCACTACAAGAAAAGGTAGACAGCTTTGAGCTACATAAGAAAGCTAAAGCAATTTCCAGTTTATACAGAAAACATCATAATTCTAGCCTTAAAAATAATCAAGGAGACTAGCCATACATAACTAGAAAAAACTAGCTAAAATCTGACCAGACTACGTTTCATCTCTCTTTAAGGATAATAAATCGAATTTCCCAACTATACTAACTTACCCACGAAAAATTTATCCGAAAATCTCATTATTTGTGCCAAGGTAGATTACGCTATAAAAGTAGCAAATTTGCTCAAGGCTTCTGGACCAGATGCCATTACTACAAAAGCCATAAAACTGTTGGAAGATGACAACATCGTAATAATTTTTAATGACATATATAACACCGGCCATATTAAATCGATTTTATCTTATTCAACATTTCTAAGCTGACCACCGACTGGTCAGCTTATAGAGTTGCATGTGCTTAAAGTATTCACATGCTCGACACAAGAATATTCAGAAAACTGGAGGAACTAAGGGGCGAGGCACAATTTGGGTTTAAGAGCGGAATGAGTACACGTAAAGCAGCTTTCTGCTTGTATACGCTTATACAAAACTACACGGACTAACGAAAGTCCCGACGCAATGATAAAAATGCGATAAAAATGATAAAAACGTCAACATTAACGAAAATATATAACATTTACCAATCTCTATTGGAACAAAGCATGATTGAGGCTGAACAAGTGAACAAACACAGAGGAATTTAAAATTTTAAGAGGGGTACGAAAGGGCTGTATTTTGTCTCCTGCGCTGTTCAACCTCTATGTGGAGAAAATTCAAGGAGTACCCGATATTCAACATTTCCTACGCCGACGACACCAGACTAATCACAAATAACCAACATGATATGCAGTTGCTGCTACATAAAATAAATAATGTAGGAAAAACATATGGCTTACAAATAAATACAGGAAAAACTAAATACATTACAATAAGAAAAAACACACTTTTAAAAGCACAGCTGCCAATAGATAATGCTCCAAGCGAGCAAGTGAGACTATTCAAATACTTAGGAATAATGGTCAATGAACATGAACATAAAATAAAATGCCGTACCGAACAAACAAGATAAGATTTTATTAAATTGTAACCGTCATCTTTATTTTCATCTCCGCTACAGGTTGGTTAAATACTATGTGTGGTCCATATTGTTGTACGGTTTAGAGACATAGACGTTGAAAAATATTCTACATTAAAAGGTTTTTGAAATATGGACCCTGCGAAGAATGTTGCGCATACCATGGACGGATAGGGTGAGAAAGGAGGAAGTCTTAAAGAGTACAATTATTTAAGAAGAATTATTTGATCAACTTGATCATGTACCTACCTGAAAAATGTAATACCTGGGCCACATCCTGAGAAGGAAAAGATATGCAATCTCTCAACTAATTATCCAAGGAAAGATTAAGGGCAAGGTGTGGCTACGGAATATAAAGAACTGGACAGGCATATATAACACAAGCGAGCTATGTCATGCCAAGAAGGATAGACAATCAGACAATACACTATAGGCGTACAGCACTATAACAAGCAGAAAAAAGTACTAGATAATGCTTAATAACACACACCGATAAAGCACGATAGTTTTTGGCTTGGATACTTAGCATACCTCGACAGTTAGCATAAAATGAAGCTCTATTAAAAAATTGTTATACTTTGAACATTTAAAAAAATGTGATCCAGTTCACAAAATGTGATCTTTATTCGGCTTGTTCTGCAATGTTGAGACTCACAAGCATATCCAAATTTTTTCTATCTTTCCCTCCAATGGCGCTACAGCCAAATCGAGCCTTGGTCTTCTCCAAACTATGTGTCTAACTTGCCGATCCCGCGCCGATCTTCTACAGGTTCTAATGTCCATCAAATTTTGCGCGTCCACTGCCACTTCATCCTCCCACCTTTTACATGGCCTTTCTTTTGGTCTTGCACCCTGCATTTCACTATCTAGGGCTCTTTTTAGCAACCTTTTGGTCTCCATTCTCACTAAATGACCAGTCCATTGAAGTTTCGGAAGTTTAACGAATTCTGAGATCGGTGCTTCGTTGAACAGTTGGCAGAGTTTATGGTTTTACCTGGATCTCCATATTCCGTTTTCGTTACAGCATACGTTATACTATTTCGTTATATTCGTTATGTATCTAAACTTTAGTCGACTAATAATTACTCACACCATATTTACACATAAAGTTAAAATCAGCGCGCGAATATGACTTTGGAACACTTGTTTGAAGCACTGTATATTTTAACTGATTAGTCAATGAAAACTCTCTCCAGTCATTGTTTCACAGTTTTAACCAAAGGTCATGGTAAAGGTATACCTTTGCCCATAAAAATCGAATTTCGCCCAAGGAGACCACTTGCCACCATCGCTGTACAATTTTGTCTTGAAACACACAATAAGTAAAATATCGTCAGAGCTGACAGATGCCAATTGCCAACCAAAATTTAAAACCGATGTGTGACTTTGGTGATAATATAGATACAATGTATTAATTCTACAAAAGACGTGCGAAAGCTGTTTTCACGACTTGAGGAGGAAGCAGGTATTCTGGGTCTCCAAGTAAATGAAAAAAATACGAAATACATGGTAGTAACCAAAACTCGAAGGGCTAGAATTAGGCAGAACATCACAGACACAGCTATTAATGATTACGACTTCGAAGTAGTAACGGAGTTTAAATATCTGGGGTAGTAATCATAAATTACTACCAAGAAGAAAAAAGAGATCACAGCAAGAATATCTGCTGGGAAAAGAGCATACTTTCTTTCAACATTATTAAGATTTACGCTGTTTAAAAGACAATTTTAACTAACACTGTACAAGTCAATTATTTTTAAAGTTGCTGCAAGCTGCTGCTATTTTAAAGAAAGGTTATTAGAATGATGTTTGGCCTTCAAGTAGACGAAATAACAAGACTGTATGGTGGTGAAATCATAATGAGACATAAAACACAACCTGATAATACAGGTACGTCGTGTGGTAAGATCAGAGGACAACAGAGTATTAAAAACAACATTTTTTTAAAGACCAGGTGGTAGACCAGGAACAGATGGAAGGACCATGTCAAAGCACATTTGTCTAAGATCGAGGTACAACGATGGGAAATTGAAGCACAAGATCGTAGAAAATGAAGGGTGATGGCGGATAAGACTCATCCGGAGTGTGAGGCCAGACAAAAAGAGAGAAGTAATTTAAAATACATTTATCTATATTATTAAGTAAAAAATGACTAACAGTAGTATTACAGTAGTAATAAAATATACATCCATAATCCAAAAAATTATTGGCCGTGGAGATAAGCTCAAAAAAAAAACAAAAGTGCTGTCTCAATATCTGTATTATATATGTATACTGGGTAAAAACTAAGATGCTCAGAACATATCCTCGAGGAAGATCTTGTTTGTGTGTCGTAAATTATCCTTTTACGGCAAAGAGGTAAACAGTTGAATATCTAGTGCGCTCCCTCAATGTCCACGAAAAAGGGATTTAAACAGTTATTGCTGATAAAATTTAATTGTATAACATTTACAATAGTAGATAGATATGTAAGAACGTGAAAAATAAACAAAAGCTAAGATAATTGTTAAGGAATAAAAAATTAAACTTAACCAAGTGTCATTTTTACATTTATTTAATAATTTTTACTTAAAATAACAGACAATATTTTGTTTTACACAAAAAATTAAAATTTAAATAAAAAAGTTAACATTTATGTTAAAATTTTGCACAAGTAAATAATATACCTTCACAAATTGCTTTAAAATGATGGGAAACATTTACCAGAAATCTTAAAACAGTTTTCTTTTATTAGGAACACAAGTATAAAGAATTCGCTGATATTATGAAATTAGATAAGCTTTTTGTCAGTTATGTTGGAACTTTTTGACGAGATATTAATAACGGTTATATAATCTATGACGCAGTGTGAACGATTAACACAAAACAATGTGAAGGTGCGAAACAACTTCACTTTTTTATTGTCTTTTTCTATGATTTTTATATTAGAAAATTTATATAATTGTTTTTTATTGACATACTTATTCAGACTCTTAAGATATGTTTATTTTATTCTTGATACTAACTAGTATTGGATCCTAAATAAACATAAAAACTTAAGAAGCTCCTATATAAATGAATTTTAATCTTTTTAGTAACGCTTCTAATGAGACTGATAAGCTACGTGTTTAAATTTACTTTTTTTATTAATTACTATTTAAATGGGAATAAGCCACAATTAAAGGTTAAAGTTTATTGACGTTTCAGTTTCCACTTCGGAAATCGTTCTCAAAATACAAACATTAGTAAATTAAACAAATTTTACTTTTTTTAAATTAACATTATAGTCGTTAGAAATTTGACCACTAAAAGTCACTCAAAATCAAACTTTTTTTTTCGTCTTTGTAGAGGGGGGCCTAGAATCTTCAAAAGACATCTCAGTCCAGGACGCCGCCTGACTGACCTTAGTGCAGCATTCGTTCTTCGTACTCCCAGCAATACGCCTACTTGCTAAACCAGACCCTCCTCTGTCATCCAGCGATCCAGAAGCAGAATGGCCGCTGTAAGGCCGGCATCACTTCCGAAGCACTACCTTCATTCATTCATTCTCCATTCATACACATCCACACTCCATTCATCAGCAAGAAGCTCCCTGTCTCGTTCCAGGTAGCACGTAGAAGATTCTCATCGCTCCTAGTTCGGCATTATTCCCAGACAGGCATTTCCTTCCCCACAGTCTGACTCACGCCTATCTAACTCATACAGTGTGACCCACGCCTATCTAACTCATACAGTGTGACCCACTTCTCTAGCTTCAACTTCCAGCATCTTTCACTCTTACCTTTGCCGTTGGTCCAGCTGTCTTTCTTCCTCTTCTTTTTTCTTGATCACTGCACGGATATAGCTGTGTATGTTAGTCCAACCTGATTTATTTTCAATCATTCTCTCACTGTAACAAAATTTACACCTGTCTCTCTCTCTATGCTGTTCCTTTCTACTATCAATCTGCTGCAATCTAACATCGTATGTGTCACAGTGTCCGAGTATATACAGTACAGGCATTCATCTGTGTCAGCCTTTCCGAACCTAAAGAGGTAGTCCCTAAAACACCCGTGTCCTGTGTCAGCACCTGCGTTAGGAAATAATCCAGTCGCCTGTGGCCACAGTCCACCCAATCTCTTATGTTCGGGATCAATATTTTCGTCCACTGTGTCACATCCTCCGTGTCTTTCTATTCTTCTTGCCATCTTTCAATTGACCTTTCCCTTTCCTGTCTTCTCTCGGCCACAGTAAGGTTTGGGCCTCTTCTCTCATAGAGCTCTTTTCTTTCCACCGCCAAAACATGAAACGGAACACATCCAGTGATGGTCCACAATGCTGCCGCAGACACAAACGTATTGTTCTGAAGTTATTTTCTTGTGGCATCTTAAAGCAATTACTATTTTAATTAAGAATATGCCACAATTGAAGTTTAAAATCAGCTTATCGATGTTTCAATTTTCACTTAGGAAATCATTCTAAAAGATTTCCGAAGCGGAAATTGAAGATCAATAAAATTTATCACTTCCATTGATTAGTCGTAGTGGAATTTCCATTGTTATTGTTTCATTTCCGTAATATTTAGAATCTATAACATAGAATTTCGATTTTGAGTTTTGGCAACAAATATTTTTGGCATTTGAATTATGTTTCTTTCACATTATAAATGTTAGCGCGCTACGGGAAATACCTCTACCAATATGGTATTGGATGAAATTTGTAGCTGAAATTATGTAATCGTGAAAAAGTACTTGTATAATCGAAAAGAAGCAGTTTTTAAATCGTTTGCAATGTCAACGTTTAAGGCATTTTTTAGGGGTATAATTTGAGATTAAACGACTTACCTGTAAGGAAGTTCAATCATAATTATACGAGCTTCATTCTATCAGTCTAGAACACAAATGGCATCACTGCTTTGCTAGTGAAGTACACACTAGTCGAAAGTAAATAAACCAAATCTTCATCCGGTCACCCCCGGTCTGGCCTCATTCTTGCGTTAGTGAAAGTCGATTATGTAATTGGGGTGGAAGGATGAACCTCCGGAGGGGTGGGTTGTTCTAGACTGATGGAATGAAGCTCGTATAATTATGATTGAACTTCCTTACAGGTAAGTCGTTTAATCTCAAATTATACTTCGCTTCATTCCATCAGTCTAGAACACAAATGGCAGTTGTTTAGAGAGTTTACATGATCGACTAGGCTTTAATAAATCATACAATTTAAGTACTAATCTTTATTATATAGCAGCTAACCAATATGAATAATTAAACAGACACTATATTTTACTTCTTAGGTAATGAGGTAACTAATCCTAACAATGAAACTTACTTCTACAAACAAAATATTTCTTATAACCTAAAAATATTTCTAGCAAATTCTGCGGGGGTTTCGATTGGTCTATTATAATAGTTAAAAAATATTTCTGAATTTTTAGACCAACCTGCAGTAGCTTTTATGGTATCGATTGAAACTCCGCATCTAAGCGCTGCCGAAGATGACGCATGCCTGGTACTGTATGGGGTAAAGGTACTTACATCGATACCACTCATCTTCAGAACAGATTTTATCCATCTTGAGAGTGTCTGGGTAGAGGCAGCCCGATATGGTTTCTTGTAAGTTATAAATAGACGCGTTATATTTCCCCTCAAGGGTTTTGTAATATTAATATAATGTAGTAAAGTGGAAGCCACACAAAGTTCTGGTTTATTATAGAAAAACGGAAGACAAAGTTTAGGTTGACTTTTATTAGGTGCTGAAGTTTTTAGCAATTCTGTAATTATTATTTCAATTCGATCATCGAAGTTGGAAATGTTATTAATGTGAATACTGTTAATAGTTTGAACTCGGTGTGCAGTACATAAAGATATTATGGTAACCAACTTTAGCGACAATTGCTCTAATGTAAGATCTTCCAACGGATATAATGTTGACACATACTCCAGAACGTTATCGGGATTCCAAGTCTTAGTATATTTTGGAAATGATGGCCTCAATTTAAAAATACCTTTAAGATATCTATTAAGAGCTTCAGATTGTTTAATATTTGGTACTATTAGAGAAATAGCCGATCGGAATGTATTTAAAGTGGAGTAACTACTTCCCCTTTCATATTCTGTTAACAAAAATTGCATAACATCTTTATCAGATGCATCAAAACAGAGCAATAGGTTTTCTTGACAATATGACCACCATTTCCTGTACGCCACACTGTACTGCTTTATTGTAGATTCTGACAATGATGCCAACATTATATCTGTTATTTCTACAGAAAAACCCTGGTTTAGGTACGCTCGCCGGATACAATCCCTGCCACCAGGGTAATCTTCGACCATATGGGGTGGCTGCAATTAAAGGGAGATAACATTAGGTCTCTTTTTGGTTTAAACAAAATGGGTCTAAATTTTAGAAGTTTTAAGAAAACTGGATACCAACATTGAGCTTCCCAAAGAGGAACCACCACAATCCCTTCTGCTTTATCTAATATTATTTTATTAAGTACTCTCATAACCAACGAAAACGGCGGAAAAGCATAAAATTTGTAATTGTTCCAATTTAAAGTAAAAGCGTCTATAGCGAATGAATCGGGATCTTTCTTCCATGACACATATTTTGGACATTTAGTATTAGATATTGAAGCAAATAAATCAATCTGCGGTTTGCCAAATGTTTCCACTATTTGGTTATATGCTGCTTGATTTAACGAGTATTCCGTATCAATAGTTAGCGAACGTGATTCCGCGTCTGCTACTGAATTACTTTTTGATTCTATGTAGGATGCAAAAATAAGGATATCTCTAGTCTCACACCACTGCCATATACAGCGGGCTAAATAAGCTAGCTTAGGATACTTTATGCCTCCCATTTTATTGATATAAGAGATAGCAGTGGTGTTGTCAATTCTTAAAAGTATTGAGCAAGATCTTTTATGTTTAGCAAAACTTTTAAGACCCATATAGGCAGCAAGTAATTCTAAATGATTGATATTAAACTTTTTTGTATCTTCTGACCAAAAACCATGAATTTTTTCTGCATCACAACAAGCTCCCCATCCAGACAAGGAAGCATCCGAATAAATTATCATTTGATATGTAGATTGCTGCAAAGATGTTTTTGCTTGTGGTATGGCTGATATCCACCATTGCAATTCAGTTCGAATATCGTTATCAATTAATAAATGTCTATTATAGTCCCCACTTTCTCTTTTTAAAGCTAAATATTTTTTCCGTTTGAGGACTTTGGTGTATAGGTAACCGTATTTAACTGCAGGACAAATTGATATTAGAGAACCAATAATTCTCGCAAACCGACGGATTTTACAAGCTTGAAACTTCAAAATTGACCGAATTATTGTTATTGTATTGGTAATTTTCACCTGAGTTAGAGACAATGACATATCAACGCTGTTAAAGATAAACCCTAAAAACGTTATTTGTTGAGTTGGAATGAGTGTACTTTTCTTATAATTAATTATGAAACCCAATTCTAGAAACAGTTCAATTGTAATTTTTAGATTATTAATGCATTCTAATTTTGTACTCCCTAACAATAAACAATCATCCAAGTAGTTAAGAATAAGAATATTTCTAACTTTTAAATATTGAGTAACAGGTTTTAAAATTTTTGTGAACAAATATGGTGCGACTGATAAACCAAAAGGTAAAACGTTAAATTGAAACATTTTTCCATTGTACTGAAATTTTAAAAATTTACGATGTTGTTTATTGATTGGTATTCCAAAGTAAGCATCCTTTAAATCTAGAGAGACCATGTAGCAACCTGGAGTAATTAAACTTTTTACAGACCTGTAATCATCTAACTTAAAATGTGGAGCTGTAATATAAGAATTTAATCGTTTCAAATTTAAAACAAATCTGTTTCCTCCACTAGACTTCGGTACTAGAAAAAATGAGGATAAAAAGCCTTTCTTATTTGAATTACACGGTGATACAGCACCAATTTCTATCAATTCATCAACAGCTGCCCTCATTGCCTGGTGATCGGAATGACAACATTTTTTAAAAAATGATTGATTCTGGCAAGGTTTTAAATCAAATGGAATTTTGTACCCCTTAATAGCTTTCAAAATGAAACGATTTCGAGTAACTTTGCTCCATTTTGCTACAAATCTCTGAAGTCTACCTGCATATTTTACCTCTAATTGCGACGTGGTTGTTTCCTGGGATATTGTGCCGTTTTGTAATTTTGTTTGTTCTGCCTTCTGCTGTAAAGCTTGTCTCTCCCGTCGACGAAGAACTGACTTCTTTTTTCTTTTAGGTAGTTTCCGTAACCCAAGTTGTTCCTGTCTGGATTGAACCTCATCCTTCCTCGCTGAGGCTGCAGCTTCCAGTTTAAAGACGTCGATGAAGGTTTCTTCACAAATGCTTTTAAGTCAAAACTAGATTTCTTTAAAGCCTGTGCAGTTTTACACCTATTGGCAAGATCCATTCCAAAAAGCTCTTGATCTACTGGACCAACCTTGGCTATTTTCCTCATTTCAGGATTGAGCCTAGGTTCTAGCTCATGTCGACGATGGAGAGATATTAAATATTGGGAATGTGTAAGGAGCTTCGCAGCATCTGCCAAGGGTCCAACACAATCCGTAATGCTGTTTGTCGGCATTTTTAAGATCTGGTTAAAAGCAGCTCCGAAGGCACTTAAACCCTTACCCAAACAAGTTTGTATGTGCTCTAGGTAGGAGTCTTTTTTAATATCCTCACTAGAGGCTAGTAACTTTACTTCCTCATTCAGTTTGGGAGGGGCAAGACTTTGAATATTGTTTGGGTACGGCCACTCGGTCAATAACTTGTCCCTAGTCTCTTTTGGTAGACCGGATGTGAGGTAGCTCGACCAACTTAAAACGGCGTGAGGGGCCCGAATCTGACTCAGAACTTGAACCAGAGTCTGAAATAAACGAAATGTCAGACTCTGATAACCAAGAAGTGAAATAAGGAAGAAAATAACCAAATAAATAAACAAAAAATTAGGATAAATGAAAATCCGATGCTATATCCATGATATATATCACAAGAATATCACAGATACCATATACCGTTCCAGAAAAGTCTATAAAAAGATCAATACTTGCACAAAACATTGTAAAGCAAGACGTTAGATTTTATTCTGCAAATTATTTGTACCTGCTTGCTAAAAGAAAATAATGTGTTATAAGGCCAATAAATAAGGTAAACCCTTACACACTGTTATGTAAAAAATTAAAATAAATAAAAATTCGAATGCTATATCTACGATATATATCATAAGCATAACACAGATTTTATTAAACACAGATTTTTACCATTACATTCGTGTTGAAAAGGTCTATGAAAAGATCAATCCTTGCACAAAACATTCTAATGTAAATCGTTAGATTCTAATCTGCAAAATTTATTTTTGTATCTGCTTACTAAAAGAAAATAAGGTGTTGTAAGGCCTATAAAAGGTAAATCCTTACACACGATTACGTAACAGTTTTTATTATACCATCGATATTCGATATGTGTTCATATTTACGTAAACATCTATCAATTTTGTGATACAAGGCCTCTATGAGGTAAATCCTTGCACACCATTTTTTAATTAAGTCTGTGTATTTTACTTATTGAAAATACGGCAAAATATTGTGTAGTAGGGCCTTTAAAAAGGTAAATCCCTACACACCGTTACGTAGTTATCTCATAAAATATCTAAAGTGCAATGTTAACCTTATAATTTTGTAAACAAACAAACAAAGACACCCTTAGCCGCAGCCGGTTCGATGAGTAATGTTATATTTGCGTTGGAAAATTCCCAATAACCGTAACAAAATTGATTAAATTATGTACTTACATGAGGAGTTGTTAGCTGATAATTCTGTGACAGCATTTTGAAGATCTCGTAGCTGTCTTACAATTTCCGATATATGTTTTCTTTTCGGCATTATTGAGCACTAACACAAAAAACACTTTATAGCGACTTATGCGTACGACACTAAAAGCAAGAATGAGGCCAGACCGGGGGTGACCGGATGAAGATTTGGTTTATTTACTTTCGACTAGTGTGTACTTCACTAGCAAAGCAGTGATGCCATTTGTGTTCTAGACTGATGGAATGAAGCGAAGTATAATGACGACAGACTGATGACTGGAGTAATAAGTTATAATGGTAAATACTTTGTGGTTGATACCTAATTCGTAAATCTATATTTATAACATAGAAAATAAAAAATTATGACCTTATACTGAAGTATCGCAAAAATACTTTTACATAAATATTTTAAAATATGAGCATTTACATATTAATATGAGCAATTTTGTTGTTTATAGAATTGCAGCCTTCTCAAAGTCAGTGTAATGTCATTATTTTCATTTCATAATCACTAAGTAATGTATACAAATGATGCAAATAAAGAAAGATTCTAATATTATTACATGAAATTGCGAAAGCTTGAATATGGAAGATGAAGAATCTGAAACGGAAATAATCAATGAACGAATAAATGGCAAAGAAAATTAATTAGATTGTGGTTTAGAGATTTTTATTCAGAAGGAAAGAACATTGTTAGAAAAATAAACTCAAAACTCATCATATCCACATTTACAAGACAAAAATATGCTATACAAAGGAGAGCTCAAAACATTATAAAAATTCAATTCTATAAGGTAAAAAACAGTTACCTAGTAAAAAATGGAAATCGCAGATATTTTAAAATTATTTTGGCTTTCAAATTAGAGTAGATTATTAATAAAGGACATTCTGTAACAAAAGGAACAAAGTATAACAAAATGGAATAAAAAAGTACGGTTATCTTAAAACTACTAATCGAAAATAAAATAAATTGAAAATACCAATGTTAAATGGAGCAAAATATTAAAACACGAAGAACATTTTAAATAAAGAAAAAAACAAACTATATTTATAAGGAAAAACTTGGAAAAACCATAAAGAAATGTTTGAAAGTAAAAGAGACGCTAAGAAAATAGAGGTGGCAATTCAATAAGACTATTATCTTAATCAGAGAGGCAGAACCAATTATTTTACGAGCAGAATTGAAGAAATCTCTGAACCAACTAGGAAACAAAAAATCCAGGGATCTATGGCATGCCTTTATCCATATCAATAAAAAGGCACACTAACCGTATGCTGCAATTACAGTACCATTGCTCGTATTTCTCATGCAAGCAAAATCCTGCTATATGTATAATCAATGAACGACTAAAGAACTTCCAGACTCTACTTCCAGAGATAGCCGAATAATAATGCCGATTCTTACCATGAAAAGGAACGCGGGAGCAGATAATGAACATCAGACAGATAACAGAAACAGTGAGAGAACACAAAATATCAATGCTGCTGTTTCATAGATTACACAAAGGCTTTAGATTTAGTAAAATGAAATCCCCTCTGGAGTATAATTAAAAATATAGGACCACTTAACCATCTAATTAATCTAATAAAAAATACGTATGAAAAAAACTCAGCAAAAATTTAAAATACAGGGAATATATTTATATTAGTTAAAAAAAAAGTAACTAGACAGTGCTCCGTACTATCATTATTAATATACAACTTATATTCTGAATAAGAAAAGTACAAGACAAATGAGATAAGAGAATCACTAAAGGAGCAGGAAAAATCAGTAACCTGCGATACTTAGATGGCACACTTGTACTAGCAGCGAATGAAGCCGAAATGATTACCTTCACGTACGACTAAGCCGGATAAGCGAAGAATTCGGACATCAGATCAACACCAAAAAATAAAAATAATGATTGTAGACAGAGCAAATATTAATCTACCGCACATACACCATGTTCTGGCCAACAGAGGGGGAAGTGAGTCTCCCTTATGTAACAGTAAAGCCAACAGAGAGGGAAGTGGTCAGGCCAGCAGAGAGGGAAGTGTTCTAGCCAACAGAAAGGGGAAGTGAGTCTCCCTTATGTAACAGTAAAGCCAACAGAGAGGAAAGTGGTCAGGCCAACAGAGAGGGAAGTGTTCTGGCCAACAGAGGGGGAAGTGAGTCTCCCTTATGTAACAGTAAAGCCAACAGAGAGGAAAGTGATCAGGCCAACAGAGAGTGAAGTGTTCTAGCCAACAGAGGGGGAAGTGAGTTTCCCTTATGTAACAGTAAAGCCAACAGAGAGGAAAGTGGTCAGGCCAACAGAGAGGGAAGTGTTCTGGCCAACAGAGGGGGAAGTGGTCAGGCCAACAGAGAGGGAAGTGTTCTGGCCAACAGAGGGGGAAGTGAGTCTCCCTTATGTAACAGTAAAGCCAACAGAGAGGGCAGTGGTCAGGCCAACAGAGAGGGAAGTGTTCTGGCCAACAGAGGGGGAAGTGACTCTCCCTTATGTAACAGTAAAGCCAACAGAGAGGAAAGTGGTCAGGCCAACAGAGAGGGAAGTGTTCTGGCCAAAAGAGGGGGAAGTGAGACGCCCTTATGTAACAGTAAAACCAACAGAGAGGGAAGTGTTCTGGCCAACAGAGGGGGAAGTGAGTCTCCCTTATGTAACAGTAAAGCCAACAGAGAGGGCAGTGGTCAGGCCAACAGAGAGGGAAGTGTTCTGGCCAACAGAGGGGGAAGTGACTCTCCCTTATGTAACAGTAAAGCCAACAGAGAGGAAAGTGGTCAGGCCAACAGAGAGGGAAGTGTTCTGGCCAACAGAGGGGGAAGTGAGTCTCCCTTATGTAACAGTAAAGCCAACAGAGAGGAAAGTGGTCAGGCCAACAGAGAGGGAAGTGCTCTGGCCAACAGAGGGGGAAGTGAGTCCCCTTATGTAACAGTAAAACCAACAGAGAGAAAAGTGGTCAGGCCAACAGAGAGGGAAGTGTTCTGGCCAACAGAAGGGGGAAATGAGTCTCCCTTATGTAACAGTAAAGCCAACAGAGAGGAAAGTGGTCAGGCCAACAGAGAGGGAAGTGCTCTGGCCAACAGAGGGGGAAGTGAGTCTCCCTTATGTAACAGTAAAGCCAACAGAGAGGAAAGTGGTCAGGCCAACCGAGAGGGAAGTGTTCTGGCCAACAGAGGGGGAAGTGAGTCTCCCTTATGTAACAATAAAACCAACAGAGAGGAAAGTGATCAGGCCAACAGAGAGGGAAGTGTTCTGGCCAACAGATGGGGAAGTGAGTCTCCCTTATGTAACCGTAAAGCCAACAGAGAGGAAAGTGGTCAGGCCAACAGAGAGGGAAGTGTTCTGGCCAACAGAGGGGGAAGTGAGTCTCCCTTATGTAACAGTAAAGCCAACAGAGAGGGAAGTGGTCAGGCCAACAGAGAGGGAAGTGTTCTGGCCAACAGAGAGGGTAGTGACTCGCTCTTATGTAACAGTAAAGCCAACAGAGAGGAAAGTGGTCAGGCCAACAGAGAGGGAAGTGTTCTGGCCAACAGAGGGGGAAGTGAGTCTCCCTTATGTAACAGTAAAGCCAACAGAGAGGGAAGTGGTCAGGCCAACAGAGAGGGAAGTGTTCTGGCCAACAGAGAGGGTAGTGACTCGCTCTTATGTAACAGTAGAGCCAACAAAATGGGAAGCTGCCGGAGGATTTAAATGCCATGTAATGACGTCGTTTTTATCAAAATGTGACTTAATGTCTTCTAAATAGGATTTTGCTCCTACAAAATTTATACCAGCACCTAAATAAACATTTATGAGTTAGTGTTTCCTTTATAGAATTTACAGCTCATTCATTGGTGACGTCGTTTTTATCCTCCGGCAGCTCCCCATTTTGTTGGCTACGATAAGCGAGCTTTGTGGATAAGAGCGAGTCACTACCCTCTCTGTTGGCCAGAACACTTCCCTCTCTGTTGGCCTGACCACTTCCCTCTCTGTTGGCTTTACTGTTACATAAGGGAGACTAACTTCCCCCTCTGTTGGCCAGAACACTTCCCTCTGTGTTGGCCTGACCACTTTCCTCTCTGTTGGATTTACTGTTACATAAGGGAGACTCACTTCCCCCTCTGTTGGCCAGAACACTTCCCTCTGTGTTGGCCTGACCACTTTCCTCTCTGTTGGATTTACTGCTACATAAGGGAGACTCACTTCCCCCTCTGTTGGCCAGAACACTTCCCTCTGTGTTGGCCTGACCACTTCCCTCTCTGTTGGCTTTACTATTACATAAGGGAGACTCACTTCTGCCTCTGTTGGCCAGAACACTTCCCTCTGTGTTGGCCTGACCACTTTCCTCTCTGTTGGATTTACTGTTACATAAGGGAGACTAACTTCCCCCTCTGTTGGCCAGAACACTTCCCTCTGTGTTGGCCTGACCACTTTCCTCTCTGTTGGATTTACTGTTACATAAGGGAGACTCACTTCCCCCTCTGTTGGCCAGAACACTTCCCTCTGTGTTGGCCTGACCACTTCCCTCTCTGTTGGCTTTACTATTACATAAGGGAGACTCACTTCTGCCTCTGTTGGCCAGAACACTTCCCTCTCTGTTGGCCTGACCACTTTCCTCTCCGTTGGCTTTATTGTTACATAAGGGAGACTCACTTCCCCCTCTGTTGGCCAGAACACACCAATTGTCGAATTTCGAAATGGTAGACAGCTTTGTATACTTGGGCTCCCTGATAACCAAAAATGGCGATTGCTCCTTAAAAATCAAGCATAGACTAGCAATGGCCCGAACAGGAACAGCTAAATTAATTAAAATATGGAAAGACCGAACAATAACAAAGAATACTAAGCTCAGCTTGGTTAATGCCCTTATTGTCTGGAAGAAAGCCTTCAAAATGAAAGTCTATAAGAGAATTCTACGCGTGTCCTAGACAGAACATAGAACCAACCTGATAGTTCTGGAAGAGCTTCATATAAGACCGACTATTAAACACAGTAAACCGTGCATACCAAAATTAATTACTTTGGACACTTAGCTAAAAGAACGCGGACCATGAAACTATTGGTAGTAGAAGAAAGGGTAGAAAACCGCAAACTAAGAGGATGATCCCCAACACGATGAGCAGACCAAATGAAGACTATGGTGCGAAAATCCCTACATGAAGCCGTTCATATGGCACAAGATAGCAATCAAAGGAGACAGCAAGCTAACAATATTTAGAGTGTCACCATGTCCTGACAAGGGCTCCAAAAATAAGGAGAGAGATTATCTTAATCTAATAGAATGGTCTGCTGTTAAGAAATAAACTGTTAGAAATCGAGCACAATGTCATGCGTAATTAAAAAAAATATATTAAAAAAAGTAAGGAAGATACTACGATACCTAAAAAATGATTACTGGAAATTACACGAAATTATACAAGAGATATAGGATTCAGTTGCTTTGAAAACAAACAATTTCTTACTTGTAC